>NC_057798.1:633443213-633608255 GCF_018294505.1 Triticum aestivum
ACCCGAAACTTTCCAGAACACTTTCGGTGTCCGAATATAGCCGTCCAATATATCAATCTTTATGTCTCGACCATTTAGAGACTCCTCATCATGTTCGTGATCTCATCCGGGACTCCGAACAAACTTTGGTCATAAAAAACACATAACTCATAATACATATCGTTATCGAACGTTAAGCGTGCGGACCCTACGGGTTCGAGAACTATGTAGACATGACCGAGACACATCTCTGGTCAATAACCAATAGCGGAACCTGGATGCTCATATTGGCTCCTACATATTCTATGAAGATCTTTATCGGTCAAACCACATAACAATATATGTTGTTCCCTTTGTCATCGGTATGTTACTTGCCCGAGATTCGATCGCCCGTATCATCATACCTAGTTCAATCTCGTTACCAGCAAGTCTCTTTACTCGTTCTGTAATACTTCATCCCGCAACTAACTCATTAGTCACATTGCTTGCAAGGATAATAGTGATGAGCATTACCGAGAGGGCCCAGAGATACCTCTCCGAAACAAGGAGTGACAAATCCTAATCTCGATCTATGCCAACCCAACAAACACCTTCGAAGACACCTATAGATCACCTTTATAATCATCCTTTTACGTTGTGATGTTTGGTAGCACACAAAGTGTTCCTCCGGTATGCGGGGGTTGCATAATCTCATAGTCTAAGGAACATGTATAAGTCATGAAGAAAGCAGTAGCAATGAAACTGTAACGATCATAATGCTAAGCTAATGGACGAGTCATGTCCATCACATCATTCTCCTAATGACGTGATCCTGTTCATCAAATGACTGCACATGTCTATGGTTAGGAAACATAACCATCTTTGATTAACGAGCTAGTCAAGTAGGGGCATACTAGGGACAATATGTTTTGTCTATGTATTTACACATGTACTAAGTTTCCGGTTAATACAATTCTAGCATGAATAATAAACATTTATGATGAAATAAGGAAATAAATAATAACTTTATTATTGCTTCTAGGGCATATTTTCTTCAGTCTCCCACTTGCACTAGAGTCAATAATCTAGATTACAAAGTAATGATTCTAACACCCATGGAGTTTTGTGCTGATCATGTTTTGCTCGTGGAAGAGGCTTAGTCAATGGGTGTCGGTGTCAAAACCAGTGGATCTCGGGTAGGGGGTCCCGAACTGTGCGTCTAGGCGGATGGTAACCGGAGACAAGGGACACGATGTTTTACCCAGGTTCGGGCCCTCTTGATGGAGGTAAAACCCTACGTCCTGCTTGATTAATATTGATGATGTGTGTTACAAGAGTGGATCTACCACGAGATCAAGGAGGCTAAACCCTAAAAGCTAGCCTATGGTATGATTGTTGTTCGTCCTATGGACTAAAGCCATCCGGTTTATATAGACACGGAGAGGGCTAGGGTTACACAAAGTCGGTTACAATGGTAGGAAATCTACATATCCGTATCGCCAAGCTTGCCTTCCATGCCAAGGAAAGTCCCATCCGGACACGGGACGAAGTCTTCAATCTTGTATCTTCATAGTCTGGGAGTCCGGCCGATGATGATAGTTCGGCTATCCGGACACCCCCTAGTCCGGAACTCCCTCAGTAGCCCCTGAACCAGGCTTCAATGACGACGAGTCCGGCGCGCATGTTGTCTTCGGCATTGCAAGGCGGGTTCTTCCTCCGAATAATTTATAGAAGATTGTGAACATCAGGATAGTGTCCGGCTCTGCAAAGATAAATTCCATGTACCACCGTAGAGAGAATAATATTACACAAGTTCAATCTGCTGACGTATTTTGTGGCGTGACGTCACACCATTACCAAGCCTTTATTCGAATTGTTTTTATTGTGTCACCTCAGCGCGTTTAGCGAGGCGGTTTCCTTGGCACGTCTTGTCAAAGCAGAGATCGTGTTCCCCTTATTCCGGGATTCCCATCAATACGGACGTGGGTAACCCAACCGCGCCCGTTGCCACGCCCACTCCATCGAAGGCGGGTTCCAAACGATCACGGGGACGGCTCTTGGTATTCTCCCTCTTTATAATGAGACCAAGGCCCGTTCTTTTCCTTCAATCCTCTATCGAATCCGCCCCTTGCCCCGAGTTCCAACACCCAGGGCTCCATATTCGGGTACCTTCGATCTTTGACAATGTCCGGCCCCAACCTACGAGGCCGGTGGATGCCCTCCTCCGTCACGGAAGAGGACGTGCTAAAGCTAAGAGACGCCAGGTACTTAACCTACGAGATTTCGCATAGGCTGCCTGCCCGAGGGCAAGTTATTCCTACTCCCGAGCTTGGCGAGAGCGTCGTGTTCGTGCCTCACCTCCGTCGGGGTTTAGGCTTCCCGACGGATCCCTTCGTGAGGGGGCTCATGTTTTACTATGGGCTGGAATTCCATGACTTGGCTCTGGAGTCTATCCTCCACATCTCATCATTCATTGTCGTCTGCGAAGCCTTCCTCCACACTACCCCTCACTTCGGCTTGTGGCTCAAAACTTTCAACGTGGAGTTGAAGATGATTGAGGGGCGTCAGGCGGAATGCGGCGGGGCGGTTATAAGCAAGAGGGCCGATGCTCCATGGCCCGAGGGCTCTTTTCAGGAGGAGCTCGGCTTGTGGCAATAGGAGTGGTTCTATATCACCGCTCCCAGGGGCAGCAGGCAGAGGCTGCCGCCCGTCTTCCGCTCGGGCCCCCCACAGCGGCTGACGTCATGGGTCAACAAGGGGCGTGACTGGGGGCCGTCCAAGGACGTTCCCCTGTTGCAGGACCGGATTCGAGGTCTCCAAGAAAGGGAGATCAATCTGGCCGTAGTGGTACAGGTTATGTTGATCCGGCGCCTACTGCCCTGCAAACGTCGCCCCCTTCGCCTGTGGGAATTTAATCCGGAGGGGCCATGAGCTCTTCAACACTTCATGGGTTTGACACCCGCGGAGATGTACAAATTGTTCTTCGGATCACAAGAGATGCGTCCGGAATTGACCGAGGATGCTGGCCTAAGCTGCAATCGCCCGGATACTCAAGTAACTAGCCCTGTGTCCGGACACATCGTCCATTTATTTACTGTGGGTTTGCCTTTTAACCAGCTATCCCTTGGACAGGAGTGGATAGCGCAAGCAAAACTGATACGGTGTCCGACCCCCCTCCCTGAGACCACGCAGGATCCCGTGTTAATCAAAATGTTAGAGGTTGCACCTTCGGAAGAGGGCGAAGAAGGGCACAGGGGATCTACTACCTCAGCCACGGAGGTTTTCAGTAAGGGAGGAATCGAGAGTCCCTCCTTCTAGGGGGAGAAGAGGGCCGCTTCCGAAGACCCGGAGGCCAAGGCCTCAAAGCGGGGAAAGAAATCTGTACCGGAAGGTCCTGTGCCGGGAAGAGCCCCGGCCGTACTGTCTCCTCGAAGGAATCAGCCCTCTAGCGAGCCGTAAGTAAAAAGGGGGATTTTGTGTAATAGTGAACATCCCTGTTTAATTTTCGAGGGTAACCGAAGTTTTCACCTTGTAGTTCGGATCTCAGCCCATCTCAGCACAGCTCATCTTCGGGAGACCTTCGTCCGGAGATGATGGAGAGCGAAACGCCTCCATCAGCCGCCCCATCGTGCGGGGCGGACGACCCTGAGGTGTCATCGCGGAGGGTCTCCCCGAGTCCGGCGGGGCCAAGAGTTCGGCACCCATTGGAGTACGGCCAGTGGAGCTGCAGGATTTGCTTAAGAGGGCGTCCATCTTAGAAGATCACCGCACATTAATGAGTATGGTGATTGAGAGGATCTCGTCCACCGAAAGCGGGTTGTGTGAGGCCGTCGGAAGTTTGCTGACGGGATTTGAGGTACGCAAAAAATGATATACCCTTTGACAGGTTTTTGCACATGGAGTGCGACCTGTATAGATAGTAGCCCCTGAGACTTGGTATGCTGTCGAAAACGGCAGCGTGCCGAGGATTGTAATCTCTGTTATAGAATGTCGCCTTTCCTATGCTAGTGGCAGAACGTTCGGTGGCCAGCCGGACTGATGGAGTTGCTGAGCTTAAGAGGCAACTCGATGTTGCGGATGCGGACATCTCGCTGGTCAATAAATGACTTGATGAGTCACAAGGTATGTGGTTGCTCTGCGGTCGCGTAGTAAGGGAGCTGATGCCCATTCCTTACAATTTGTATGCCTGATGCAGATAGTGCCGCTGCTGTGGAAGGCCTTCGAGCAGAACTTGCTCGGGCCAAGGAGCAAGCCAGAAAAAGCGAGGCGGCTGCCTCGAAGGCAGCGGAAGAGCTAGAAGCCGAGAAGGCTGCTCACTGCCGAAGCAGGGAGGAGATGGCCAGAATGGCCACGAAATTAAAAGTTGCTACCGACCGCCTGGAGGTTCTTGAAAGAGAACGCCGAGCGGAGCAAGAGGACCTGAAGAAGGCCGACGCCGAAGCCAAGGATGCCCGTAGTGCGATGTGGGCTATGAAGGAGGAACTGTGTTAGGTCGTAGACATTGTGGCTGGAAAGCCCTTTATGCTGCGTAGGAAGTTCACGGATCCAAAGTATGCTCAGCTGGGCCGATTGTACGGTGCGGAGGATCCTTATCTGGACTTGGCGGCGAGTGCGGCGGACGCAGTCATGCACTTTCGAGGCCAGAAGGATCACGAAATGGAAGAGCTTTTCTGGTCTCAATTCCATAGTCCAGAGCGTCCACTTCTGTTGAGTGATCGGCTGGTTGAGTGGGCTGAGCTGAATAGATTGTCCAGACTTGCCATGACGGATGTAGTCGCTCATCTGTGGCCGAAGGGGCCCAAGCCGAAGAGTTATTTTGGCTTGTTGCAGCAGTTCCTTGGGGCGGTGCCGCGCATTGGGGCGATGAAGCGGTCGGCATGCATAGAAGGTGCACGGATGGCTCTCGCCCATGGTAAGACATACTGGGCGGAGATGGATGCCACCGCTGTTGCATCCCGGGGTTTGGACAAAAGCCGATTCCCCACCGAGCACTATTTTGAGGAAGTCCTGCAGGGCGCTCGTTTAATAGAGTCGCAGTGCTCGAAAGATGTTATGTTTGATTGACATGTATGATTTCTGAGATCAAGTTTATAATGCAATAACTTTTTATACTTGTGCGTTCAAGTATTTGAACTATCTCCTGTGCGGCCGTATATGTATGAATAAACTGAAAGTTGCAGTCTTTGGCTTCAGCCCCCACGCACATGGTGCCGGGGTGTTTGCGAAAAGAAAAGCGCTTTTTCACACTTAATCCAACGTCTTGGTCCTTTTAGGGAGGTGATAGCGTAGCAAACTAGGCAACCGGACTATGATCCTTTATCACTTTCACTTAGCCATAGGAGCTCGAATGTGGGGCTACTATATAGCCCCTAACGACACCGCTCTTCTCCAAACTTCGGGGCGCGTATGTGCCTGACCGGGAAGCGGTCCTTCATCAAAGCGGAGGAATTCTAAACATTCCAATGGTCGATCGAGTGGTTGACCAGTCTCTCGCTATATCATGACAGTCAGTTTTCGGCTTTCTCTACTGAGGTGCTCGCCCGGCCGAACTGGGGCACAATAGCAGTAGTTCTCCTGGTGCCGCGTTAGCCGATGATACGGAACGTAAGGCAGCAAAACACAGGAGCCGGGCAAACCCAACATTTGACCAAAGACATGATTCGGAGCTGATGCATATAAGGCCTAACTCGAGACGCCGAACACTCCCTGAGGTGTTCGATCTTTATGATATCGGGCAGAACAATGCCCTAAGCCCCTAGTGTCCAGGTACGGGCGGGAACTTCTGGCACGGCCGATGCCAAAACGCCAGCCTCCTCCTCGGCTATGGTGGGAAACTGGGGGATGTGTATCAACAAGAGACGGTAAGAAAGGTTTACGCAGGGTCTTAATCTGAAAAGAATCCTTGCAACGGGTCCCTGCTGCACGTCTGCGCCTGTGTCTTCGTTGTGCTGTATCCTGGACGGGTGTAGCACGTCCTTCATCTGTAAAAGAGAAGGACTTAGTTTCTAAGAAATATCGTGCAAAAAATTGTATGAAATAAAGTATAATTTGGAAGATGAAGGAAGTTGAGCTTTATTGGCTCTCATCATTTATACGCGCACCCCCTTGTAAAGGGGATATGCGGCTGGGAAGCCCCTTGTTTAGTTAAGCCGGACTCGCTTAACCGTGTCCGGGGTCTGAATGACCTGTGTTTAGGGGCCTTGACCTGCAAGGTCGGAGTGGCTGTCAAGGCAGCCCCACGCTCTCTGTGGTCGAGGGACACTCGTAGTTACTCTTTAATGAGATTATGCCGCGTGGACGGGGCATTTTAAGTATAAGAGACATGTAGTGTGGTATGGCGTTAAAGCGGGCGAAAGCTTTGTGCCCTAGTAGTGCTTGATGGCCACTGTGAAATGGGGTGTTGCGAAGAATGGGCCTTTCGCGACGGAGGTTGTTGGATGAACCGAACACGACCTCTAGTGGTACAGAGCCCGTATGATTGGCTTAAAGGCCTGGCATCACTCCTTTAAAGGAAGTGCTATTATGTCGAATGTTGGTGTGGTCTATCCCCATTCTGCGGACGGTCTCCTAGTATGGCAGGTGCCGCGCTCTGTTTTCGTGTTATCACATGAAGTGAGTTCACTGTTTTGACTTCTAGTGGGAAAGTCTTCTGTTGTCCGGAGTGCTGCTTTTGGGGTTCGTCACTTCCGCTTGGTGTGTCGAGCCCCTTGTGTTCGGCATTAAGTCGGCCGGACTGCTTGAAGACCCAACAATCTATGTGGGTATGGTTTGCAGGCTTTCCGGAGGTACCGTGTATTTGACATAGCCTGTCCAAAATCTTATTTAGGTTACATAGCTCGTCACCGTTGTCCTTGAGGGGCAGTGTTTTGTTATTCGGCCGAGAGCTTTTGAATCCGGCGTTGACCGCCGTACTATTTGGGCCATTTTCCTTGTTCCGGCACGGATCTTTTCTGCGTCGTGATTTCTCATTTCCATCCCTGACTTCGGATGTACTCGGGTCGCTGGTGCTGCATCTAGCCAGCCAGCTGTCCTCCCCTGCACAAAAGCGGGTCATGAGGCTTGTTAGTGCGGCCATTGTTCTTGGTTTTTCTTGGCCGAGGTGTCTGGCGAGCCATTCGTCTCGGACGTTATGTTTAAAGGCTGCTAAGGCTTCAGCATCCGGACAGTCGACTATCTGGTTCTTTTTAGTGAGGAACCTGTTCCAGAATTTGCATGCTGACTCTCCGGGCTGTTGAGTTATGTGACTTAAATCGTCTGCATCCGGAGGCCGGACATAAGTCCCCTGAAAATTTGCTCGAAACGCATCCTCAAGTTCTTCCCAACTTCCGATGGTATTTTTTGGGAGGCTTTTAAGCCAATGCCGAGCTGGCCCTTTGAGCTTGAGGGGTAGGTATTTTATGGCATGGAGATCGTCTCCTCTGGCCATATGTATGTGTAGGATATAATCCTCAATCCAGACTCCGGGGTCTGTTGTTCCGTCATATGCCTCTATGTTTACGGGTTTGAATCCCGCTGGAAATCCATGATCCAGTACCTCGTCGGTGAAACATAGTGGGTGTGCGGCGCCCCTGTATTTGGGTGTGCCGTTGTCTTCAAATGTTTGGCGGGTTATGTTACTTCCTGGAGTCTTCTTTTTTGGTCCATAAATAGATCTGACTGGGTCGTCCTTTTTCCGGGGATCTTTATGCTGATCGTGTGCCGGCTTGTGTGCGGCACCCCTTGTTGCTCTTGGCCTGTCATCTGGTCGTCTATCCAGCCAGGCGGCTTCTTTCTTTTTTGACTGTGGGGGCTCTAAGGCCTCCTCGTCAAATTCGGGCAACAGCTTGCACTTCGGGTAGCTGTTTGTCTGGTGACTAGCGCCATGTTTATCTGCGCTGTTGAGTACTTTGCTCCATCTCATTCTGAGTGCGTCCTCTGCTGTTTTGAGCTTCCGCCTTTGCTTCTTCAAACTTCTTGCCGTGGCGACGAGCCTTTTATGAAGATCCGTATGCTCTGGTGATGTGAGATCGTCTTCGCCGGGGATGGGTTGCTTGTCAAGTTCATGTCCGGCTGGCTGCTTGGTGACGTGTGCGTCGTCCACTGCTTCGCCCTGCTCTAGGGCCTTGTCCGTATGGGTGCCGTTTTTATCGACGCCGGTCTTCGGGCGGCGCTTGCGTCGCCGTTTTGGTTGTTTGTTGGGGGAGTTGTCCTTCGCCACGTCCCGTTTTTCCTCATTGTCGCTTCCTTTTGGTGTATCCACCATGTATACGTCGTGAGTTGGGGTGGCTTTCCAGTGCCCGGTGGGCGCTGGTTCTTGGTCGTCTCCGGCATCGTCGTCCATAACGTCGATGTCTTTGGAGTCGTAGTCTAGCATGTCGGTTAGATCGTCGACAGCGGCTACCAAGTGGGTGGTGGGTGGGCTTTGAATTTCTTCGTCGTCCGCATCCCAACCGTCCTGACCGCAGTTCGGCCAGGGCTCTCCTGATAACGAGAGATACTTTAGCGAACTTAAGATGTCGCCGAAAGGTGAGTGTTGAAAAATGTCCGCCGCGGTGAACTCCATGGTCGGCGCCCAATCGGATTCGATCGGAGGGGGCGCGGGAGGTTCAGAGTCCGGCGAGGAGTCCGGCACCTCGGAGTCACGAGCTTTACGAGGGACAAGGTCAGTGTTCGGCTCTATCGCCATAGAGGTTGCTGCCCCCGAGGCGGTGTCTAGCCATCCGTCCTCGATCTGCGCAGCCGGCTCCGATTTGAAGATCGGAGCGGGTTCAAGTGCGGCCTCCAGGGTATTGTCCGGCTGCAGAGCTAAATCATGCTCGCCGTGACAGTGCGGCACGCTCGGCTGTGGCTCGAATCCGTCGAGGATCAAGTCCCCGCGGATGTCCGCCGTGAAGTTTAAATTTCCAAATCTGACCTGACGGCCAGGGCCGTAGCTTTCGATCTGCTCCAGATGGCCAAGTGAATTGGCCCGCAGTGCAAAGCCGCCGAATACGAAGATCTGTCCGGGGAGAAAGGTCTCACCCTGGACCGCATCGTTGATGATGGTCGAAGAAGCCATCGAGCCTATCGGTGACGACACAGAGGAACTCTTAATGAAAGCACCAATGTCGGTGTCAAAACCGGCGGATCTCGGGTAGGGGGTCCCGAACTATGCATCTAGGCGGATGGTAACAGGAGACAAGGGACACGATGTTTTACCCAGGTTCGGGCCCTCTTGATGGAGGTAAAACCCTACGTCCTGCTTGATTAATATTGATGATGTGTGTTACCAGAGTGGATCTACCACGAGATCAAGGAGGCTAAACCCTAGAAGCTAGCCTATGGTATGATTGTTGTTCGTCCTATGGACTAAAGCCATCCGGTTTATATAGACACCGGAGAGGGCTAGGGTTACACAGAGTCGGTTACAATGGTAGGAAATCTACATATCCGTATCACCAAGCTTGCCTTCCACGCCAAGGAAAGTCCCATCCGGACACGGGACGAAGTCTTCAATCTTGTATCTTCATAGTCTGGGAGTCCGGCTGATGATGATAGTTCGGCTATCCCAGACACCCCCTAGTCTGGAACTCCCTCAATGGGTCTGCAACATTCAGATCCGTGTGTATCTTGCAAATCTCTATGTCCCCCTCTGACACTTGATGACGGATGGAATTGAAGCATCTCTTGATGTGGTTGGTTCTCTTGTGAAATCTGGATTCCTTTGCCAAGGCAATTGCACCAGTATTGTCACAAAAGATTTTCATTGGACCCGATGCACTAGGTATGACACCTAGATCGGATATGAACTCCTTCATCCAGACTCCTTCATTTGCTGCTTCCGAAGCAGGAATGTACTCCGCTTCACACGTAGATCCCGCCATGACGCTTTACTTGGAACTGCACCAACTGACAGCTCCTCCATTCAATAAAAATACGTATCCAGATTGCGACATAGAGTCATCCGGATTAGTGTCAAAGCTTGCATCGATGTAACCATTTACGACGAGCTCTTTGTCACCTCCATAAATGAGAAACATATCCTTAGTCCTTTTCGGGTATTTTAGGATGTTCTTGACCGTTGTCCAGTGCTCCACTCCGGGATTACTTTGGTACCTCCCTGCTATGCTTATAGCAAGGCACACATGAGGTCTGGTACACAACATTGCATACATGATAGAACCTATGGCTGAAGCATAGGGAATGACTTTCATTTTCTCTCTATCTTCTGAAGTGGTCGGGCATTGAGTCTGACTCAACTTCACACCTTGTAACACAGGCAAGAACCCTTTCTTTGACTGATTCATTTTTAACTTCTTCAAAACTTTATCAAGGTATGTGCTTTGTGAAAGTCCAATTAAGCGTCTTGATCTATCTCTATAGAACTTGATGCCCAATATGTAAGCAGCTTCACCGAGGTCTTTCATCTAAAAACTCTTATTCAAATATCCTTTTATGATATCCAAAAATTCTATATCATTTCCAATCAACAATATGTCATCCACATATAATATTAGAAATGCTACAAAGCTCCCACTCACTTTCTTGTAAATACAGGCTTCTCCGAAAGTCTGTATAGAACCATATGCTTTGATCACACTATCAAAGCGTTTATTCCAACTCCGAGAGGCTTGCACCAGTCCATAAATGGATCGCTGGAGCTTGCACACTTTGTTAGCACCCTTTGGATCGACAAAACCTTCTGGTTGCATCATATACAACTCTTATTCCAAAAATCCATTCAGTAATGCAGTTTTGACATCCATCTGCCAAATTTCATAATCATAAAATGCAGTAATTGCTAACATGATTCGGACAGACTTAAGCATCGCTACGAGTGAGAAAGTCTCGTCATAGTCAACTCCTTGAACTTGTCGAAAACCTTTTGCGACAAGTCGAGCTTTGTAGATAGTAACATTACCGTCGGCATTGGTCTTCTTCTTGCAGATCCATTTATTTCCTATGGCTTGCCGGTCATTGGGCAAGTCCACCAAAGTCCACACTTTGTTCTCATACATGGATCCCATCTCAGATTTCAAGGCCTCAAGCCATTTCGCGGAATCTGGGCTCATCATCGCTTCCTCATAGTTCGTAGGTTCACCATGGTCTAGTAACATGACTTCTAGAACAGGGTTACCGTACCACTCTAGTGCGGATCTCACTCCAGAAGACCTACGAGGTTCGGTAGTAACTTGATCCGAAGTTTCATGATCATCATCACTAGCTTCCTCACTAATTGCTGTAGGAATCACTATAACTGATTTCTGTGATGAACTACTTTCCAATAAGGGAGAAGGTACAATTAACTCATCAAGTTCTACTTTCCTCCCACTCACTTCTTTCGAGAGAAACTCCTTCTCTAGAAAGGATCCATTTTTAGCAACAAAGATCTTGCCTTCGGATTTGTGATAGAAGCTGTACCCAACAGTTTCCTTTGGGTATCCTATGAGACGCACTTCTCTGATTTGGGTTCGAGCTTACCAGGTTGAAGCTTTTTCACATAAGCATCACAACCCCAAACTTTAAGAAACAACAACTTTGGTTTCTTGCCAAACCACAGTTCATAAGGCGTCATCTCAACGGATTTTGATGGTGCCCTATTTAAAGTGAATGCAACCGTCTCTAAAGCATAACCCCAAAACGATAGTGGTAAATCAGTAAGAGTCATCATAGATCGCACCATATCTCATAAAGTACGGTTACAACGTTCGGACACACCATTTCACTGTTGTGTTCTAGGTGGCGTAAGTTGTGAAACTATCCCATGTTGTTTCAAATGGAGACCACACTCGTAACTCAAATATTCTCCTCCACGATCAGATCATAGAAATTTATTTTCTTGTTATGATGATTTTCCACTTCACTCTGAAATTCTTTGAACTTTTCAAATGTTTCAGACTCATGCTTCATCAAGTAGATATACCCATATCTGCTCAAATCATCTGTGAAGGTAAGAAAATAATGATACCCGCCACGAGCCTCAACACTCATTGGACCGCATACATCTGTATGTATTATTTCCAATAAGTCAGTAGCTCGTTCGATTGTTCTGGAGAACGGAGTTTTAGTCATCTTGCCCATGAGGCATGGTTCGCAAGCACCAAGTGATTCATAATCAAGTGATTCCAAAAGTCCATCAGCATGGAGTTTCTTCATGCGCTTTACACCGATATGACCCAAACGGCAGTGCCACAAATAAGTTGCGCTATCATTATCAGCTTTGTATCTTTTGGCTTCAATATTATGACCATGTGTATCATCACGATCGAGATCCGACAAAAATAGACCACTCAGCAAGGGTGCATGACCATAAAATATATTACTCATATAAATAGAACAACCATTATTCTCTGATTTAAATGAATAACCGTCTCACATCAAACAAGATCCAGATATAATGTTCATGCTCAACGCTGGCACCAAATAACAATTATTCAGGTCTAAAACTAATCCCGAAGGTAGATGTAGAGGTAGCGTGCCGATGGCGATCACATCAACCTTTGAACCATTTCCGAAGTGCAATCATCACCTCGTCCTTAGCCAATCTTCATTTAATCCGTAGCCCCTGTTTTGAGTTGCAAATGTGAGCAACAAAACCAGTATCAAATACTCAGGCGCTACTACGAGCATTAGTAACGTACACACCAATAACATGTATATCAAATCTACCTTTCACTTTGCCATCCTTCTTATCCGCCAAATACTTGGGGCAGTTCCGCTTCCAGTGACCAGTCCCTTTGCAGTAGAAGCACTCAATTTCAGGCTTAGGTCTAGACTTGGGTTTCTTTGTTGGGGAACACGGTAATTTCAAAAAAAATCCCATGATCACGCAAGATCTATCTAGGAGATGCATAACAACGAGAGGGGAGAGTGTGTCCACGTACCCTCGTAGACCGAAAGCGGAAGCGTTTCAATAACGCGGTTGAAGTAGTCGAACTTCTTTGCAATCCAACCAATCCAAGTACCGAATGTACGGCACCTCCACGTTCAGCACACATTCAGCTCGATGACATCCCACGTGCTCTTGATCCAGTTGAGGACGAGGGTGAGTTCCGTCAGCATGACGGCATGGCGACGGTGATGATGATGCTACCGGCGCAGGGCTTCACCTAAGCACTACGATGGTATGATCGAGGTGTGTAATTGATAACCCACAAGTATAGGGGATCGCAACAGTTTTTGAGGGCAAGTATTTAACCCAAACTTATAGTTTTGACACAAGGGGAGCCAAAGAATATTTGAAGGTATTAGCAGCTGAGTTGTCAATTCAACCACATCTGGAGATTAATTATCTACAGCAAAGTGATTAGTAGCACAATAGTATGATAGTTTTGACGATAGCAACAGTAGTGACAGTAACGGTAACAGTGATAGCAGTGATATTGTAGCAGTAATGTTAGCAGTAGCAACGGTAGTAACTTACCAGAAACAATATAAGATAAATTTGTAGGCATTGGATCGATGACTTGTTGGATGATATTCATCATGTGATAGTTATAACCTAGGGCGATACGGCACTATCTCCAGTTCATCGATATAATGTAGGCATGTATTCCGTAAATAGTCATACGTGCTTTATTAAAAGAACTTGCATGACATCTTTTGTCCTACCCTCCCGGGGCAGCGGGGTCCATATTGGAAACTAAGGGATATTAAGGCCTCCTTTTAATAGAGAACCGGAACAAAGCATTAACACATAGTGAATACATGAACTCCTCAAACTACGGTCATCACCGAGAGTGGGCCCGGTTGTTGTCACTCCGGGGTTGTTGGATCATAACCGTAATAGGTGACTATAACTTGCAAGATCAGATTGATAATCCCCAAGTGCAGGGAATCATCGTAGCAATTTCCAAAGGTGGAAGTGATAAGTATGGAGTGTTGAACCCACTAGGAGCTAAAGATAAGATCAATATTCTCTCAAGTCCTATCCGCCACTAGTACGACTCTACGTACACCGAACATTTGCTTCCAACTAGATACGAGGAATAAAACTATGTTGTGGGTATGAAGAGGATAACTTTGCATTATATCGGAGAGCTAAAATATAAAAGTAGGTGATGTTATCATAAAGTTAGAATATATTACTAAATATTATAAATAGCGAGTGTGGAATAATGATGGATCGGTGTGCGGAATTGTCCTAGGCAATTGTTAACAAGACCGGTAATCACTATTGCAATTTCATATGAGGGAGAGGCATAAGCTAACACACTTTCTCTTCTTGGATCATATGCACTTATGATTGGAACTCTAGCAAGCATCCGCAACTACTAAAGATCATTAAGGTAAAACCCAACCATAGCATTAAAGTATCAAGTCCTCTTTATTCCCATACGCCATGTCCCACTTATCCGTGTTTGTGTTTCAGTCACTCACGCAACGCAGACAATAAGTAAACCATGGACATATTGCAACACCCTACAACGGGAATCCCTCACGCTTGCGCAACACGGAGGGCACCATAGGACAACACCAAAATAAAACATACAACTCATACCAATCTAGATCATCAATCAACCCAAAGACAAAAGATATCTACTCAAAACATCATAGGATGGCAACACATCATTGGATCATAATATGTGGCATAAAGCACCATGTTCAAGTAGGGATTACAACATGGTGGGGGAGAGTGGACCGCATAAAAGAGATGAGGATGGTGATGATGATGGTGATGTTGATGAAGATGATCACCATGACGATGATTCCCCTCCCGATGGCACTCCGACGCCACCGAGAGAGAGGAGGAGAGGTTCTCCCCCTTATGATTCCCCCTCCATGGCCTCCCCCTGGATGGGGAGAGGTTCTCCCTCTGGTCCTTGGCCTTCATGGCGATGATGGCCCCTCCGGGATCCTCCTCCATGGTCTCCGGTGATGATGGCCCCCTCCGGTAGGGTGCCAGACAGGGCTTAGATTGTTTTCTCGTGGCTACAGAGGCCGCCGGCGGCGGAACTTTCGATCTAGGTTTCTTTCTGGAGGTTTGGGTATTTATAGGAGGGTTTGGCGTCGAGAACAAGTCAGGAGGACCCACGGGGTGTCCATGAGGCAGGGGGGCGCGCCCTCCACCCTCGTGGGCCCCATGAGCCTCCTCTCCAGTAACTCTTTGCTCCAGTATTTTTTATATTTTCCAGAAAAAATCTCTGTTGATTTTCAGCCCATTCCGAGAACTTTTATTTCTGCACAGAAACACCACCACGGCAGTTCTGCTGAAAACATAGTTAGTCCGGGTTAGTTCTAATCAAGTCATACCAAAATAATATAAAACTATTGTAGACATGGCATGAATACTTCATAAATTATAGATACATTGGAGACGTATCATCATCCCCAAGCTTAATTCCTGCTCGTCCTCAAATGTGAATGCTAGTAAGTGCATAAGTTTGATCAATGATAGTTCCAATCACTTTTTCTAGCATCATTATATATCATAACAGTAGCTCAACTCATAACACTTCTCATGATTAAGTAACAAGCTATTCACATGTTAAAGTATAGATCATAAACTTTCTTGAAACTAACAAACCATATTCTCAGTCATCAAATAATTGCAATTCATCTTATTTTCAGGAAGGTTCTATGTCAGAGCTTTGATTTAGCAAACTCCACATAGGTTGTCAGAATCGCGATTCTGTTGTACGATTCTACGACTTTACGATCCAACTTAACCCCTCCGATTCTATGATTTTGGTTCATAGAATCTACGTTTCTACGATCCTGATAATGAAGATTCTACGATTTGCGATTCTACCATCGGAGCTCCGATCCGATTCAAGATCACGATTCTGACAACCTAACTCAACTATCATTTAATCTTTCACAATTGGTAACACTCATGTGATATTTATGGTTAAAAGTTTTAATCGGACATAGAGAAAGATAGGGGCTTATAGTTTCGCCTCCCAACCTTTCATCTCAAGGGTAATGTCAACAATAATAGTTCATGATAACTTACATCCAATTGGATATATATATCAGGATCTTTCCAACACAATGTGCTTTCCAAAGGATAAAATGTAAAAAAAGGAAAGGTGAAGATCACCATGACTCCTGTATAAGGTAAAAGACAAGAATAAAAGATAGGCCCTTCGCAGAGGGAAGCAGAGGTTGCCATGTGCTTTTAAGGTTGGATGCACAATGCAAAAGAATATCATTTTATATTGCCTCTTGTGATAGAGACCTTTATTATGCAGTCCGTCACTTTTATTTCTTCCCTATCACAAGTTCGTATAAAGCTTATTTTCTTCGCACTAATAGATCATACATATTTAGAGAGCAATTTTTATTGCATGCACCGATGACAACTTACTTGAAGGATCTTACTCAATCCATAGGTAGGTATGGTGGACTCTCATGGCAAAACTAGTTTAAGGGATATTCGGAAGCACAAGTAGTATCTCTACTTAGTGCAAAGAATTTGGCTAGCATGAGGGGGAAAGGCAAGCTCAACATGTTGGATGATCCATGACAATATACTTTATTTCGGATATAAGAAAACATAGCCCATTATGTTGTCTTCCTTGTCCAACATCAACCTTTTAGCATGTCATATTTTAACGAGTGCTCACAATTACAAAAGATGTCCAAGATAGTATATTTACATGTGAAATCTCTCTTCCTTCAATATTCTTTCATGAATTGTTCAAGTGACCAATTATGCGTTTGCTAACTTTCAATAAGTTTACTACCTATACTTATTACGTGTGAAGTCATTACTCCCCATTGTATAAGCATATGAAACATATATAAATTCAGATTTATGATATTCAATTCATTCACCCATTCACTCATAGGATATACATGAAAGCATGTGAGCAAATGACAAACTACTCCAAAAGGTATAAGCGAAGAACACTGAGTAGTCAAATAATTAACTAGCCATGGGAGGATACTTTTTTATTCAAGATTTCAGATCCAATGATTTTATTCAAACATCAAATAAAATTGAAAATACGCTCCAAGCAAAACACATATCATGTGACGAATAAAAATATAGCTCTGAGTAAGGTATACCGATAGTTTTGAAGACGAAAGAGGGGATGCCTTCCGGGGCATCCCCAAGCTTAGGCGCTCGAGTCTTCCTTGAATATTACCTTGGGGTGCCTCGGGCATCCCCAAGCTTAGGGTCTTTCCACTCCTTATTCTCCTCATATCGATATCTCACCCAAAGCTTGAAAACTTCAATCACACAAAACTTAACGGAACTTCGTGAGATAGGTTAGTATGATAAAGAGTAAACCATTCACTTTGGTACTGTCAAAGACAAGGTTCATAATTGTTCTCACACAATTCCTACTGTACCATATCATTTCTACAATTTATATTGAGAAATATAAGCCATAGAAACTAGAAAATAAGCAAACTATGCAATGAAAACAGAATCCGTCAGAAACAGAACAATCTGTAATAATCTGAACAGAAACCATACTTATGCTAATCCAAAAATTATGAAATAAATTGGTGGACGTGAGGAATTTGTCTATTAATCATTTTCAAAAAGAATCAACCTAAAAGCACACTCCAGCAAAAAATGGCATCTATTCTCGTGAGCGCAAAGTTTCTGTTTTTTACAGCAATATTGCAAAGACTTCACCCATGTCTTCCCAAAGGTCTTACATGGCACTTTATTGAAACAAAAAGCTATAAAATATTATTACTACAGTATATTAATCATGTAAACACACAAAAACAGTAAGGGTAAATATTGGGTTGTCTCCCAACAAGCGCTTTTCTTTAATGCCTTTTAGCTAGGCATGATGATTTCAATGATGCTCACATAAAAGAAAAGAATTGAAACATAAAGAGAGCATCGTGAAGAATATGAATAGCACAATTGAATCTAACCCACTTCCTATGCCTAGGGATTTTGTGAACACATAATTTATAAGAACAAGAATCAACTAGCATAGGAAGGCAAAACAAGTATAACTTCAAAACTTTAAGCACATAGAGATGAAACTTGATATTATTGCGACTCCTACAAGCATATATTCCTCCCTCATAATAATTTTCACTAGCATCATGAATGAATTCAACAATATAACCATCACATAAAGCATTCTTTTCATGATCTATAAGCATAGCAATTTTACTACTTTCCACATAAGCAAAACTCTTCTCATTCAGAATAGTGGGATCACTAATTCCTAAAGTTGACACTCTTCCAAGCCTGCTTTAGATGATAGTATTATTCATACCCCAAAATATATAAGTGAAGTTCATGGAGCATTATTCAATTAATATAGACTAACCAATATCCAAGCTCAAAATATGTAAGTGAAGCACACGAAGCATTCTATAAAACCATACTCAAAAGATTTAAGTGAAGCACAAAGAGCAATTCTATAAGATAATACTTAAAAGATTTAAGTGAAGCACATGAAGTATTATATAAATCAATGAAGGGATATCTCATACTATCATGGTTCTTAAAGAAAAATAAAAACACAAAGGACACAAATCATGCGAACAAAACAAAAACCGAGGTATACCAATATTTGTTGAAGAAGAAAGATGGGATGCCAACCTGGGCATCCCCAAGCTTAGATGCTTGAGTATCCTTTGAAATATTTACTTGGGGTGCCTTGGGAATTCCCAAGCTTGAACTTGCCTCTCTTTATTCTTCTCACATCGGTAGCTCCTCGTTCTTCGAACACTTCATCCACACAAAAGTTTAACAAAAACTTTGCGAGATCCGTTAGTGTAATAAAGCAAACTACCACTTTAAGGTAATGTAATGAACACATTATTTATTTATATTGGTGTTAAACCTACTGTATCCAACTTCTCTATGGTTCATACCCCCCGATACTAGCCATAGATTCATCAAAATAAGCAAACAACACGCGAAAAATAGAATCTGTCAGAAACAGGACAGTCTGTAGTAATCTAGAAGTTTAGTAAACTTCTGTAACTCCAAAAATTATGAAATAAATATGAAAATCTGAACAATCTGTACAGAAGTAATATGCAAAAAGTTTCAGACCCATTTGACGTTCCAGTAAAAAATGTAAAATCACGCGCTACAGCCAAAATTTCTGTTTTTGTTCTGCACATAGTAAACAAGCAATCTAATCATCCTAAAACCAAAGCTTGGCACATTATTTTTATAATACAATGGATATACACAAGGGGATAACTATTTACAGATAAACTTCCATGAAAAATTCTACATTGTTTCTGTGAGCATGAACACAAGTGCTCAAGGTCGACCCTCATTTCTTCAATGCATAACTTTCCAATCACTTCTCTTTTTGAAAAACTTTTTAGGCATGAGAGGCAAGTTTTTTTTTTTGGTATTTTCATTCTTTAATTTTTTTGTATGTTTGACCCACAACTAAACAGAAACAAAAAATTAAAAACAAAATCTACTTAGTGAAGAAAGCAAACAAGCACACACGAGAATATCAACCCCATGCTATTGCTCCCCGGCAACGGCGCCAGAAAAGAGCTTGATAATCCCCAAGTGCACGGAATCATTGTAAAAATTTGCAAAGGTTGAAGTGATAAGTATGGAGTGTCGAACTCACAAAGAGCTAAAGGTAAGATCAATATTCTCTCAAGTCCTATCAGCCACTGATACGACTCTACGTACACCGAACGTTTGCTTCCAACTAGATACGAGAAATAAAACTACGTTGTGGGTATGAAGAGGATAACTTTGTATTATATCAGAGATATAAAATATAAAAGTAGGTGCTGTTATCATAAAGTTATAATATATTACTAAATATTATAAATAGCGAGTGTGGAATAATGATGGATCGGTGTGCGGAATTCTCCCAAGCAATTGTTAATAAGACCGGTAATCACTATTGCAATTTCATATGAGGGAGAGGCATAAGCTAACATACTTTCTCTTCTTGGATCATATGCACTTATGATTGGAACTCTAGCAAGCATCCGCAACTACTAAAGATCATTAAGGTAAAACCCAACCATAGCATTAAAGTATCAAGTCCTCTTTATTCCCATACTCCATGTCCCACTTATTCGTGTTTGTGTTTCAGTCACTCACGCAACGCAGACAACAAGTAAACCATGGACATATTGCAACACCCTACAACGGGAATCCCTCATGCTTGCGCGACACGGAGGGCACCATAGGACAGCACCAAAATAAAACATACAACTCATACCAATCTAGATCATCCATCAGACAAAAGATATCTACTCAAAACATCATTGGATGGCAACACATCATTGGATCATAATATGTGGCATAAAGCACCATGTTCAAGTAGGGATTACAACGGGGTGCGGGAGAGTGGACCGCGTAAAAGAGACGAGGATGGTGATGATGATGGTGATGTTGATGAAGACGATCACTGCGGTGATGATTCCCCTCCCGATGGCACTCCGGCGCCATCGAGAGAGAGGAGGAGAGGTTCTCCCCCTTGTGCTTCCCCCTCCATGGCCTCCCCCTGGATGGGGAGAGGTTCTACCTTTGGTCCTTGGCCTTCATGGCGATGATGGACCCTCCGAGATCCTCCTCCATGGCCTCCGGTGATGATGGCCCCCTCCGGCAGGGTGCCAGACAGGGCCTAGATTGATTTCTCGTGGCTACAGAGGCTTGCGGCGGTGGAACTTCCCATCTAGGTTTCTTTATGGAGGTTTTGGGTATTTGTAGGAGGGTTTGGCGTCGAGAACAAGTCAGGAGGACCCACGGGGTGTCCACAAGGCAGGGGGCGCGCCCCAGGGGGGTGGGAGCGCCCTCCACCCTCGTGGGCCCCACGAGCCTCCTCTCCGGTAACTCTTTGCTCCAGTATTTTTTATATTTTCCAGAAAAAATCTCCATTGAATTTTAGCCCATTCCGAGAACTTTTATTTCTGCACAAAAACAACACCACGGTAGTTCTGCTGAAAACAGCGTCAGTCCGGGTTAGTTCTAATCAAATCATACCAAAATCATATAAAACTATTGTAGACATCGCATCAATACTTCATAAATTATAGATACGTTGGAGACGTATCACGGATCTAAAACATGGATATAATGATGAATTCATAAACGGTTTATATATGAGTTCATGGCACCCGGGCCCAAAGTGACAAGCATTAAGCATAGCAAAGTCATAGCAACATCAATCTAAGAACATACTGGATACTAGGGATCAGGCCCTAACAAAACTAACTCGATTACATGATGAATCTCATCCAACTCCTCACCGACCAGCGAGCCTACGAAGGAATTACTCACTCCCGATGGGGAGCATCATGGAATTGGCGATGGAGATGGGTTGGTGATGACGAAGAACGAAGATCCCCCTCTCCGGAGCCCCAAATGGACTCCAAATCTGCCCTCCCAAGGAAGAACAGGGCTTGACAGCGGCTCGTCTCGTGGATCATGATAATTTTTTCCCTGATTTTTTTCTGGAAATATGTGATTTTATAGTATCAGGGGGGTCGTCTGCGGGGCCACCAGGTGGGTACAACCCACCTGGGCGCGCCAGGAGAGGGGGGCACACCCTAGTGGGTTGTGCCCACCTAGGTGCCCCTCTCCTGCAGGTCTTGGCTCCAGAAATTCTTATTATTGATATAAAAAATCCTCGTAAAGTTTCGTTCCATTTCGAGAACTTTTATTTCTGCACAAAAACAACACCATGGTAGTTTTAGTGAAAACAGCGTCAGTCCGGGGTTAGTTTCATTCAAATCATGCAAATTAGAGTCCAAAACAAGAGGAAAAGCGTGAGAAAAAGTCGATACGTTAGAGACGTATCAACTCCCCAAGCTTAAACCTTTGCTTGTCCTCAAGAAATTCATTTGATAAATTGAAAGTGAGAAAGAAAAACTTTTACGAACTCTTTTACTCTTGTTTGCATAAATAAGCTTAAACAACACCCAGGTTTTCAGCCAACATTATAACTAACCATGTCAACAATAACATTTAAAGATTATAATGACTCGTATCAATGACATAATCAGCTAGCGAGTAATAATAAAATATCTCAAACAACAACACGTTGTCAAAACAACCATGATATAATATGACAATAGTGGTATCTCGCTAGCCCTTTCTGAGACCGCAAAACATAAATGCAGAGCACCTCCAAAGTTCAAGCAGCGACTAAACATTGTAATTCATGGTAGAAAAGATCCAGTCATGATGCACCCAACATTAGCTACACATAATGCATAAATCATGATAGTTGTGCTCTACTCAGTTTCTGGCGCTTGTTTTAGAAGGTGGTGACACAACATAAAAGTAAATAGATAGTCCCTTCGCAGAGGGAAGCAGTGATTTCCAGAGGTGCCAGAGCTCAATTTTTAAAACAGAGATAAATGATATTTTGAGACATGCACCCTTCTTATTCACTTCACGACCATCCATTATCAATATCTTCCATGCTAAGCACGCTAGTGGCGGTTCCCAAGCGATAAAAGTAAAGGTTTTGACTCCATTGGGAGTTTTTGTTTGATTATTTTAGAGATGAACTCTTTTTCATGTTTGTAGTTTGGGACTGGGCTTCCCTATTACCGCCCATTTTCTCGTGTGATGGCAAGTGAATAAACACTCGACCTAAGAATAACCCGCTTAGCATGGAAGATACCGACCACCTCCTGTCGTTCCATGAACGATCCAGACACACAAAAAGGATAATTTTTAGACGTTTTTAGAGGTGGCACATGCAAATTTACTTAAGACGACAGGGTAATACCGCATATAGGTAGGTATGGTGGACTCATCTGGAATGACTTTGGGTTCAAGGTTTTTGATGTACAAGCAGAATTCCCACTTAGTACAGGCGAAGGCTAGCAATTTAGATTGAGAAGCGGCCAGCTAGAGAGCAACAACGATCATAACCATGCATTATGCATAAGTAACATTGGACACTAGCATGAGTAGGATATGAACACCATGAACATAAATATCATAGAGGCTATATTGCTTTTGATTCAACTACATGCATGAACATGTGCCAAGTCAAGCCACTCGAACATTCAGAGGAGGATACCATCACTACAAAAAAAAGACACATCTGTGACATTTTGGGCCGAACAATTTTTTTCTGTCATACATATGACACTTCTATGACGATAATTGTGACAAAACCCGGTATCATCATAGATGTGGTGGGCTCCGACTTCTATGCCAAAAAATCATGACGGAAAATGGGCTTTTCGTCCTGGGCGGGCCGGAGACGCAGCTGCATGACATTCTTTGGGCCATCCATGACGGAAAAAACCGTGGTAGAAGCGAGGGCGAGGAAAATTTCGGGGAGTTCCCGGTTACGGTGGGAGGTCGGGGGCCAAGCGATGCGCGTTTCTCTTGTACATGTACTCGTGTGTGTGCGAGGCGTTGGCTCTAACTGAACCCGAGCGAGGCGTTGGGCTCTAACTGAACTCGAGCGATTGCACTGCAGGCTACGTGCTACTGAACAGTAGCCGGTGGAGGGGTGCCCGTGGAGGGGTGGTTGAACAGTAGCCCGTGGAGACTGGAGGAGGTCGACGGTGGAGATGAATAGTATCCCGTGGAGTCCTGTTTTGTGGTACGCCACACCCCTCCTGATGAACAGGACCCCCGTTTCGACCGTAGCGCTCCAACACAAGTCCGTTCCGTCCGTTTTGCGGTACGCCACACCCCTCCCGATCAACAGGACCCCCGTTTCGACCTTAGGAGGTCCGTTTCGTCTATTTTGCGGTACGCCACACCCCTCCCGATCAACAGGACCCCCGTTTCGACCGTAGGAGGTCCATTTCCTCCGTTTTGCGGTATGCTAGACCCCTCCCGATCAACAGGACCCCTGTTTCAAACATGGTCGGTTGAACACAAGGCCGTTTCCTTCGTTCTGCGGTACGCCAGGCCTCGTTTCCATCGCCTGTTCTGTCCAAGCCCTCCCGATGAACACGACCACGCATTCCGTTCCGACCCAGCCGGTTGGCTCCCCATGAACACGATGATGACACTGTTTCTCCGTTCCGACCCAGCCATGTACACGAGCCCTGGCCGTATGTATGCGCGAGTAGGCGTTCGAGACCCTGCCCATATGTATGTACGTGGTCGTATTTTCTTTCTTGCACCCTGGCCGCTGTACGTACATGTACATGCTACGTGCGCGCCTCTACTACAACACGTGCGCGCCTCTACATCGACCAGTATATATGTATGTACACGTTCGCGACCAGAATGACACCACTACGTATGCTTTGACCAGGTGGGTCCCGACTGTCAGGCACTTCCTTGCGTGCGAAGATGTAGCTGGTGGGTCCCAGCAGTCAGAGGGGCGAATCGTTTTGTGTTTTTTTTGCTCGGACGCACTTCCTTGTGTGCGAAGGTGTAGCTACTGGGTCCCAACAGTCAGGGGGGCGAATCGATTTTTTGCCCGGACGCACTTCCTTGCGTGCGAAGGTGTAGCTGGTGGGTCCCAGCAGTCGGGGGGCGAACCGTTTTTTTCGGATGCACTTCCTTGCGTGCGAAGATGTAGCTGGTGGGTCCCAGCAGTCAGGGGGGCGAATCATTTTTTCCCGGACGCACTTCCTTGCGTGCGAAGATGTAGCTTGTGGGTCCCAGCAGTCAAGGGTCGAATCATTTTTTCGCGAAATATGGTGGCCCGTCTGGTGCATCCCCGCTGTCAGGTGGAGGAATAATTATTTTGTGCGTAATAAGGAGGCACTTCCTTGCGGCTGCCGTGGACCTAGCTGTCAGCCTCTCCACGTACAGTCCACGTCCGATGGAAGTCGTTCCTTGACCATGTTGACCACGCCGTGCCGAGAGCACCGCGGCGGTGGACGACGGCAAGGCCTAGGAAGGGGACGACGTGGAGCCGGGGAAGACATGGCAGTGGATGCACACGCGGAGAGGAGTACGAGGGTTCACTGGTTTGGCTGCGCTGCCGTCGCCGCAGAATAACATGGGGTGTGGGTGAGTGGAGGGATGGTCTGGCCAGCGGTGGGAGTAGTAGGGGGCGGTGAGGCCTCCGCGGAAGCACAACCGACCACAGGAGGCAGGAGCAGGCGGCACGACCGGCGCTGCTTTGGGCGGCTGGAGCAAGAAGACCAGAGGTTGAAGAAGCACGACGGCCGTTGGATGGACATCGTACGGTCACTGTAGCTAGAATCGTTTATATTGACTAAGTTGACAAAGCCCTTGGTACGTTAACTTAGTAGGCCCACAGGTCAGCTTCCGAAACGGTGCGCCCCAGATGTCAGGGGGAGGAATCATTTTTTGGGCAGGTGAAGCTAGAATATCCGAGATTGAAGAAGAAGCACGGCATCCGTTGGATGGACATCCAACGGCCACTGCTGCTAGAACCGTATGTTGACTATAAGTTGACAAAGCCTTGCATACGCGTCAACTCTGTTTTTTAGGGGACGCGTCAACTTAGTAAGGCCAGAAGTGTGTGGCAGAGAACTTATAGCCCAATTGAGATTTGTAAGAATGTGTAGCCCATTTTTGAATTCTAATGGAATTTACTACAGCCCATTTACAGTTTGTTAAAAGTACAGCCCATTTCAACCAAACGTTCAAAACAGAATTCAATAAAATTTCCCACATTTTGATGGGATCCGAAATATTTTTATCCCGAAATTTCTAGTCAGATTAAATACAATTTCAATATAAATTTATATTACGTAAAAAATCCAACGAAACATTGCGCTCGCAACAATTAATGAAATTAAAAATTTCAATATCCAAAAATAATATTTTATCAAGTAATCACGTGTTTGGTGCATTTTTTTATAGTTACTGCCCAGTTTTTATAATTACATCCAATTTATTATTTTCTTAAAGCCCATTTTCTTGTTAAGCCTAATGCATCCCTCCTAGGAAAGATTTGCAGCCCAGCAGGGCGGAGAATAACAACTTGACCTTGCCTGGGTATTCCTAAAAAAAGTATAGCTGGGCTAGCCATTTTCAGCTTAAAAAAATTAATATCTGGGCTGGATATCTGGCCTGGGCTAGACGGGCCACAACCTACCCAGCTAATACCTGCAGCGATGTTTTCGTTGTTGTTCAGATGAGAAAAATTAATATCTGGGCTAAACATTGAAAAACTCTGAAGTGCTCACACCTCAAAAACACAAATACTGCTCGAGCTGCTTGGTCCCAGCTGTCGGCCGCTTCTTGTGCAATTCTCTCGTTTATTGACTACTCCCTCCTTTCCAGTTTATAGTGCTCAATTCAAAAATCTCACCAATCAAGGTAGATGGCGAGTGGTGGAATACTTTTTGTAGTTTTGCAAAAGCACCTAATTAATGCTCTTGTTATCCTCAAAAAATTATGTTTATCAATGCATTAGTTGCAATGCATGCATGCATAAAGTACATGCATTGTTCAATTTTCTCTTAATACTTGCAAGCAATGATTTAATGCACCTTGGAATCTGAACATGTGATGGAAAATAACCAAATTGAGCCTTATAAAATGGAAAAACTAAAATTTTGAGATAAGCCCTAAAAACGGGAAAGGAGGGAGTACATAGGTTATGGACCTGGTGGGTCCCCATTGTCATCCTCTCCAAGTAAAGTCATCTCCTCGCCCGCGCGCGCTTTCCGCCCGAAATAGTCAGCGCCGCCCGCCCTGCTTCCCGGTGCAGGCGATTGCTCCGCCTTCAAACGACACAAGTGCCGCCCGTCCATCCATCTGCCGCCCACATTAATGATACGCGGTTGCCGAGGCGGCTACTCCGGCGCCACACGTCCGTCACTCCGCCCGCCCACCATTGCTATATAAAATGCTGCACCGGCCATAGCCGCAGTCATCCGCATCCGTTCCCTTTCTCCTGTCCACACCACTACTGCCCACCATGGCTTCCTCACGCTCCAGCGCTCTTCGAGACGGGCGGACGACGGACCACAAGGATATGGCAACCATTGCTGCTAACCGGCTGGCCGGCAGGCACCCGGAGGACGTCGACGTCCCAATGGAGAACATGGTAGTCGACGATCCGACGCCAACCCCCTCATCCGCGCCATTCTCGCCGGTGCATTGCACCATGACCATCGGCGAGGCCCGTGCCCAATATATGGACACGGTGAGGCAGATGCATGAGGAGCAGTTCCGGGAGGCGCAGGTTGAGGCCGCCTACAACCACCATCTCCTCTAGGAGCACCTGTAGGCGGAGGAGCAAATCGCCGCGGAGCGGGCGGAACAGGAGGCGCTGCTCGACTCGTACCGCTCCGCCTGCAAGGGCCGCCTCGAGCGCTGGCGGTACCGCATGCGGGTGGCGGAGGCTGCGGCCGCCTACAAAGAGGCTAGCAATGAGGGCGATGAAGTGGGCGAGGCGCTGTTTGGCGAGACCGAGGATGGGGCAGAGGATAATGCTGGCTCCGACGAGTCCCCGCTGCGCTGGCGTTGACGAGGCCCTGCTCCGCCGAGGCCCTGGGGCGCCAACAATGAGGCAGGGGACACCGCTGGCTGCGCCGAGGCCCCGCCCCGCCAACAACGAGGCAGAGGACATCGCTGGCTCAGCCGAGACCCCACCCTACCGGCAACGTGGGGGAGGATTTCCACCGCTCCGCTGAGGCGCCGCCCGCCGGCAACGAGATAGAGGACATCGCCAGCTCCGCCGAGGCCCCGCCCCGCTGCCAACGAGGCCGTGCCACATAGAAAACGAGGAAGAGTAGAACACGGTAGGTCGCCGCCACTCGGGTCCAAGTAAGGCCACCACTGCTACCCTCCGGTTGAACCCAAGCTAGGCGGGTTGACCATTGACGGCCGTTTAGCTTCTTGGCGGCGACGTGGAGTCAGAGAGCTGCGCTGGAGAAGAACGCTGCTTCTACTTAATTGCTGGTGCAGTTGGCTGACTGACACATGGGCCCAACAGGCCACATGTCAGTTATGCAACTGCACCTGCAGTTAAGTCACTGAAGCTTCTGTTCGGCTCAGCGGGACACAGGTGGGTAGCTTCGATTAATTAATTATACCTCCAGCGCACCCCTTTTTAGTTGAAGAATGTATGAAATGTAATGAAATCCGACATGTTTATATGAAATCCGACCATGTATGAATGAATTTATTTCGATTAGTTCGAATTCATGTATCACTGGCGTTGGATGAACATGCAAAACAATACGTACTAGCATTATTCCCACGGTGATCACCTCGTTTGCAGCAGTTTCACATGTACTCCCTCCGGTCCTTTCTAGTCTGCATACAAGTTTTGTCTACAGTCAAAGTATCTCTACTTTGACCAATCTTATACAAAAAGTATGCACTTTCACAATGTGCGAAGTAAAAAGGAACAGAAGGAGTACAAAGAGTTTGAGCAGCTTTTTAACGTTTCTGTACATTGCAATCAAACACACAGGCCTGGCAATTCATAGAGAACATTCAAAACAATCGATGATTATGCATCTCAGCGACTCACATGTCAGAGGCAATATTTACTTCACTACTGAAGAATAAAGAAAAAATTGATCGACGTTGCTGACAGCAAAGGGCGTCCCATTCGAAAATATCAAACGCATGTCTTGCTAAAATCAATGAGCAAAATTTGACAAGGTTGTCCCATTCCAAAATATCCTACGATTGTGGAATGGGCAAGGTTTGCCATCAGTTCGGACATTGACATGGCACCTCCTGCTAAATAACCAGTTGTTCTTTTTGTGCAGTTCCACCAAAATCAACCAAATTCGCGCTTAGCTTGTATGATTTCGCCCTTATATGTTGCAATGCCTTGAACTTGTCGGCACCTCTGTAGGACCTTGAGAAGAGGTGTCTAGAGGGGGGGTGATTAGACACTAAGTACCAAAGTTGCAGTTTTTAAGTTTCTTTAAAGTTTGAGTGAAGTTTAGGCACAAGTTTAACATTCACAACACATAGCAAGCAAGCATGCAAAGAGTATATGAGCAGCGGAAAGTAAAGCATGCAACTTGCAAGAATGTAAAGGGAAGGGATTGGAGGATTCAAACGCAATTTGAGACACGAATGTTTTTGGCGTGGTTCCGATAGGTGGTGCTATCGTGCATCCACGTTGATGGAGACTTCAACCCACGAAGGGTAACGGTTGCGCGAGTCCACGGAGGGCTCCACCCAAGAAGGTGAAGGAAATATGCCCTAGAGGCAATAATAAAGTTATTATTTATTTCCTTATAATCATGATAAATGTTTATTATTCATGCTAGAATTGTATTTACCGGAAACATAATACATGTGTGAATACATAGACAAACAGAGTGTCACTAGTATGCCTCTACTTGACTAGCTCGTTAATCAAAGATGGTTATGTTTCCTAACCATGAACAATGAGTTGTTATTTGATTAACGAGGTCACATCATTAGTAGAATGATCTGATTGACATGACCCATTCCATTAGCTTTGCACCCGATCGTTTAGTATGTTGCTATTGCTTTCTTCATGACTTATACATGTTCCTATGACTATGAGATTATGCAACTCCCGTTTACCGGAGGAACACTTTGGGTACTACCAAACGTCACAACGTAACTGGGTGATTATAAAGGAGTACTACAGGTGTCTCCAATGGTCGATGTTGGGTTGGCGTATTTCGAGATTAGGATTTGTCACTCCGATTGTCGGAGAGGTATCTCTGGGCCCTCTCGGTAATACACATCACATAAGCCTTGCAAGCATTACAACTAATATGTTAGTTGTGAGATGATGTATTACGGAACGAGTAAAGAGACTTGCCGGTAACGAGATTGAACTAGGTATTGGATACCGACGATCGAATCTCGGGCAAGTAACATACCGATGACAAAGGGAACAACGTATGTTGTTATGCGGTCTGACCGATAAAGATCTTCGTAGAATATGTAGGAGCCAATATGGGCATCCAGGTCCCGCTATTGGTTATTGACCGGAGACGTGTCTCGGTCATGTCTACATTGTTCTCGAACCCGTAGGGTCCGCACGCTTAAGGTTACGATGACAGTTATATTATGAGTTTATGCATTTTGATGTACCGAAGGTTGTTCGGAGTCCCGGATGTGATCACGGACATGACGAGGAGTCTCGAAATGGTCGAGACATAAAGATTGATATATTGGAAGTCTATGTTTGGACATCGGAAGTGTTCCGGGTGAAATCGGGATTTTACCGGGTTACCGGGAGGTTACCGGAACCCCCCGGGAGCCATATGGGCCATCATGGGCCTTAGTGGAAAGGAGAAAGGGGCAGCCCAAGGGGGCTGCGCGCCTCCCCCCTTCCCCTAGTCCTATTAGGACTAGGAGAGGTGGCCGGCCACCCCTCTCCCTCTTTCCCCCTTGGGAATCCTAGTTGGAATAGGATTGGGGGGGGGGAGTCCTACTCCCGTAGGAGTAGGACTCCTCCTGCGCCACCTCCTCCTGGCCGGCGCCTCCTCCCCCCTTGGCTCCTTTATATACGGAGGCAGGGGCACCTCTAAACACACAAGTTGACACAAGTTGATCCACGTGATCGATTCCTTAGCCGTGTGCGGTGCCCCCTGCCACCATATTCCTCGATAATACTGTAGCGGAGTTTAGGCGAAGCCCTGCTGCTGTAGTTCATCAAGATCGTCACCACGCCGTCGTGCTGACGAAACTCTTCCCCGACACTTTGCTGGATCGGAGTCCGGGGATCGTCATCGAGCTGAACGTGTGCTCGAACTCGGAGGTGCCGTAGTTTCGGTGCTTGATCGGTTGGATCGTGAAGACGTACGACTACTTCCTCTACGTCGTGTCATCGCTTCCGCAGTCGGTCTGCGTTGGGTACGTAGACAACACTCTCCTCTCGTTGCTATGCATCACATGATCCTGTGTGCGCGTAGGAAATTTTTTGAAATTACTACGAAACCCATCAGAAGGGTCCACGAAGAAGCAACCTTGTCTATCCCACCATGGCCGTCACCCACGAAGGACTTGCCTCACTAGCGGTAGATCTTCACGAAGTAGGCGATCTCCTTGCCCTTACAAACTCCTTGGTTCAACTCCACAATCTTGTCGGAGGCTCCCAAGCGACACCTAGCCAATCTAGGAGACACCACTCTCCAAGAAGTAACAAATGGTGCGTTGATGATGAACTCCTTGCTCTTGTGCTTCAAATGATAGTCTCCCCAACACTCAACTCTCTCTCATAGGATGGATCTGGTGGAAAGAGGGTTTGAGTGGAAAGCAACTTGGGGAAGGCTAGAGATCAAGATTCATATGGTAGGAATGGAATATCTTGGCCTCAACACATGAGTAGGTAGTTCTCTCTCAGAAATAGGATGCTGGAAGTGTAGGTTCAGTCTGATGGCTCTCTCTACGAATGAACAGGAGGTGGAGGGGTATATATAGCCTCCACACAAAATCTAACCGTTACACACAATCTACCAAACTCGATGGGACCGAATCGTTAAACTCGGTCAGACCGATTTAGCAAATAATGTGACCGTTAGGGTTTTCGGTGGGACCGGAATGCAACTCGGTGGGACCGACATGGTTAGGGTTAGGGCATAACGTAATCTCGATAAGACCGATTACACAAACTCGGTGGGACCGATTTTGGTAATAATCTTTCCAGAGAGTTGGTCAGGCAAACTCGGTTTGACCGATTATCAAACTCGGTGGGACCGATTTTGATAATAAGTTAACCAGAGAGTTTGCATTGTAATCTCGGTAGTACCGATTGCTCAAACTCGGTGAGACCGATTTTGATAATGGACATACACAGAGAGATTACAATCCCATCTCGGTGAGACCGAGATTCCTATCGGTGAGGCCGATTTGCCTAGGGTTTGTGGCAGTGGCTAAGACATCCAAACTCGATGGCGCCGGATAGAAAGAATCAGTGGGGCCGAGTTTGACTTTAGGTTTAGGACATATGTGTGGAAGTGGGAAAGTAGTCGAGGGTATTTGGAGCATATCACTAAGCACTTTGAAGCAAGAGGCTCATTAAGCAACACCGCATCCCTCCTTGATAGTATTGGCTTTTCCTATAGACTCAATGTGATCTTGGATCACTAAAATGTAAAATGAAGAGTCTTGAGCTTGAAGCTTGAGCCAATCCTTTGTCCTTAGCATCTTGAAGGAGTTCCCACATCCTTTAGTCCATGCCACTCCATTGTTGAACTTATCTGAAACATACTAGATAAAAGTGTTAGTCCAACAAGAGATATGTTGACATTAATTACCAAAACCACCTAGGGAGCACTTGTGCTTTCAATATCGCCCTTTTTGGTAATTGATGGCAACATACATCAAAGCTTTAGATAAAGATATAAAGAATTGCAAGTAAAGCTTTGGAAAGACATGTAACAAGCATAGGCTCCCCCTACATGTATGCAATCATGTGAATATGAAATATAGAAGCATGTGATAGCATAACCATGATAGAGCAGGCAATGTGTTACATGTATCTTGGCTATATGCATCAGAGCAAAAAGTATTAAAGAGAATACCTTCATGCCCATGAGTCCTTCTTGCAAACAGTATGTACATCAGCAAGAATTCCTCATACAGATGATTGTGATGCATATACTTACCTTGTGGTCTTGAGTTGGCTTAGGATGGAATGAACCTGTGAAAACAAGGTTAGATAACACAGATACATCTACTAGCCGGAGCAAACAGAAGAAACCACAAGAATACCAAGACTGGGATGACATGTAGAGAGTGAGTACTAAGTACTACATTGGATTATACATGTCCCCAAGAGTAAAGATATGCAATGAATTTAAATGACAGAGCTAATGCAAGCTAATGCAAATAAGCACATATCAACATGTCTTTCCCCTCAAGAAGACATGTGGCATCTCTCCTCTTGAACACCAAGCATCTGGGATCCTTGAGAAATACTTTCTACTAGTATTCTCTCTCCCTGGAGATCTCTCTCTCCCCCTGAAGGATCTCTCTCTCTCCTTGAAGGATCTCTCTCTCCCTCTGAGATGTGATCTCTCTCTCTAAATGATAAGCTTTGATGTGATCTCTCTCTCCCCCTTTGACATCAATTTCCAAGAAGGGCTTGATAAAGATGTCATCTCTCTCTCTCCCTCTGGAATTTGTCGTGAATGGGTTTGATCCTTGAGTCACAACATAAAGCAATGATAAAAATGTGATGCTTGTAGATGACAAGATTCATTGAGTGGAGCTGGATCAGAAGAAACACAGAATATGTGGCAAAGAGTTTGTCCTGTTATGAAATCGGTGGCACCGAGTGGTATGCTTCGGTCGTACCAAAAAGATTCGATTGGACCAAAAATAACAAATTGGTGTAACCGAGTTCATCGCAGAGAAAACACTTGTCACCTCAGCTCACTAGACTAGAAAGATCTCACAAAGATTTGCAAGGAATTAACTGAATGATATGCAAGGAATTGAATGCAGAAAATGCAGAGCAAATAGAAAGAAATCTAGATGAAGTTTTTTTTTGAAAGGGGAAACACATATGCATGAGGCAAATGCAAAAACTCAGAAAAGAACATAGGAGAACTTCATCTAGAGATGGTCGACGACAAATTCACCTATATTAGAGTATATTGACTTAGGAGTCAAGTGAGATCACTTGATCATAGGTCATACTCATCGTTTAAGCTTAAAATGGGGTTGCCATTTTTCGTTTAAGCATCTTGATGTATTCACATCTTGTCGAGTTGCTTTAACTCATGACTCGGAGTAAAGCTTCTCTAAGATGGAATAACATACCTTGGTTGGTGGTGTTGTCCATGTAGTTGAACTTGCGTGGGTTGCTCAAGGTTGATGTAGCTCATCAAGAATTTGGAGCACCACTTGGAATTTGAGTCCATCTACTTACATGGGTTAGTTCTTGCAAGGAAGAGAACTTGTATATCCAAAAATGACAATCATGAAACTCAACATAGAATTTGTCAAAGGATATGTTTGAATGGTTTCGTGCTTCCTTGTCTTCAACCACCTTGTGTAGAGACTTAGTGATGTAGAGATTGCTCAAGATGTGAGTAGGTTTCAATCTCATGGAGTTTGATTCAACCAAGTGCCTACATGGGTTAGATAACATGCAAGATACAAATATATCCAAGACATAAGTTTTTCATCATAAGAGAAATGTCAAGGATTAGTCATAAGTTCATGTCTTGCATGTATCCAATGGAGTTTCTACTCCAAGTTTGAAGCATCAATGATGTTCAATTCTCCTCTTAACCTGCAAAACACTTTCTCATCAAGAGGTTTAGTGAATATATCCGCTAATTGCTTTTTGGTGCGAACATGCTTAAGATCAATGTCACCCTTAGCAACATGATCTCGAATGAAATGATAACGAACTTCAATATGCTTAGTTCGAGAATGTTGCACAGGATTATGACCAATTTTGATAGCACTTTCATTGTCACAAAGCAATGGAACGTGTCTCACATATATCCCATAATCTTTAAGAGTTTGGGTCATCCAAAGTAATTGAGCACAACATGATCCAGTGGCAATATATTCAGCTTCGGCGGTGGATAAGGATACCGAGTTTTGTTTCTTGGAGGACCAAGACACAAGTGATCTACCAAGAAATTGACAAGTACCCGAAGTGGACTTTCTATCAACCTTGTCTCCGGCATAGTCTGAGTCAGAGTAGCCAACAAGATCGAAAGAGGCCCTCTTAGGATACCAAATGCCAAAATTTGGTGTATGGATTAAGTATCTCACTATCCTTTTCACGGCCTTAAGATGACATTCTTTAGGAGCAGCTTGATATCGTGCACAGATGCACACACTTAGCATAATATCGAGACATGAAGCACATAGATATAACAATGAACCAATCATAGAGCGATAAACCGTTTGATCAACCGGTTCACCATCTTTGGTCAAATCAAGATGTCCACTAGTAGGCATGGGTGTAGACATACCTTTGCATTCTTGCATATTGAACTTCTTGAATAAGTCCTTAGTGTACTTCGTTTGAGAGACAAAAGTACCTTCCTTAGTTTGCTTGATTTGCAACCCAAGAAAGAATTTGAGTTCACTCATCATAGACATCTCAAACTTCTCCGACATTAGCCTCCCAAATTTTTCACTAAAATGAGGGTTAGTTGAACCAAATATAATATCATCAACATAGATTTGGCACACAAATAGTTCACCATTAACCCTTTTAGTAAAAGAGTGGAATCAATTTTCCCAATTTCAAAGCCTTTTTCAATAAGGAACTTGGTCAAGCATTTATACCATGCTCTAGGAGCTTGTTTAAGTCCATAAAGAGCTTTGTGAAGTTTGTAAACATGATTGGGTTTCTTAGGATTGACAAAGCCGAGAGGTTGTTTAACATAAACTTCCTCCTCTATTTCACCATTTAGAAAAGCACTTTTAATGTCCATTTGGTACAAGGTGATATCATGGTGATTAGCATAGGCAAGTAAGATGCGTATGGACTCAAGTCTAGCAACGGGGGCGTAAGTCTCACCATAGTCCATACCTTCGACTTGTGTGTAGCCTTGGGCGACGAGACGTGCTTTGTTGCGAACTACTTGTCCATCTTCATCTTGCTTGTTGCGAAACACCCATTTGGTACCGATGATGTTGTGGTTGTTGTCGGGCTTCTCAACCAATGTCCAAACTTGGTTCCTCTCAAAGTTGTGTAGCTCTTCATGCATAGCATTTATCCAATCCGGATCTTCCAATGCTTCTTCGACCTTCATAGGTTCAATGCTAGAGATGAAAGAATAGTTTTCACAAAAGTTAGCTAGACGAGTTTTAGAGCGAGTGATTCTCCCGGTTTGAATATCATTGTAGATTTGTTCGACGGGATGGTCTTTAGCAATTCTTGCTCGAACTCGTGAAAGCTTTTGCTTGGATCTTCGTTGAACATCTTCTTCATCTTGTTCTTCTTCTTGGCCTTCTTCATTGTTGGCGTTGTCATTCTCTTGTCGTGGTGGGGAAGGAGGTTGTTGACGTTCATCTTGATGCACTTCCTCGTTTTCTTCATCTTGGTGTGTCCCACTTGTGGATGCTTCCGTATCAACTCTTGGTTCACCTTGTCGTGAAGTAGAAGCTTCCACTTGGACAGACGAGGTACTCTCCTTCACCTCCGTTGGATGAACCTTGCCAATAGACAAGTCTTGGATTGCTTCCAAAGGATCTTTGTCTCCTACATCAATTGGCAATTGCTCTACTTGCGAGCCATTAGATTCATCAAACTTCACATCTACCGTCTCTTCAACCTTTCGGGTGAAATTGTTGTAGACACGGTAAGTGTGAGAGTTTGAGCCATAACCTAGTAGGAAACCTTCATGAGACTTAGGAGCAAATTTAGAATGATGATGCTTATCAAGAATGTAGCACTTTGAGCCGAATACTCGAAAGTATCCAACTTGGGGTTTGTTACTGGTGATTAGCTCATATGCCGTCTTGCCGAGTAGCTTGTGAAGATACAAGCGATTTGTTGCATGACAAGCTGTCTCAACCGCTTCTGCCCAAAAGTGCTTCGGCGTCTTGTACTCATCAAGCATCGTTCTCTCCATTTCGATGAGCGTCCGGTTCTTGCTCTCAACAACTCCATTTTGTTGAGGTGTGTACGTAGCCGAGAACTCGTGTGAAATCCCTTCTTCGTCAAGAAAGGTGTCCACATTTGCGTTCTTGAACTCCATTCCGTTGTCGCTGCGAACCTTCTTGATCTTCACTTCAAATTGGTTTTGGGCCTTCCTAGCGAAGTTTTTGAAGATCTTTTGGACCTGCGATTTATCATCGAGAAAGAATACCCACGTAAATCTGGAAAAATCATCAACTATAACTAGACCAAAAGAATTTCCACCGAGACTCTTGTAAGAGTTGGGACCAAAGAGATCCATGTGAAGTAGCTCGAGTGGCCTTTTCGTGGTCATGATGTTCTTCACGGGATGCCTTCCTCCAACCTGTTTACCTGCTTGACAAGCACTGCAAAGTCTATCCTTATCAAAATGACATCATTAACTCCAAGGATATGATTTCCTTTAATAAGCTTGTCAAGGTTTCTCATGCCAACGTGACCTAGTCGTCTATGCCATAACCAACCTTTTAAGGATTTAGCAATGAAGCAAGTTTTAGGTTGGGCCTTTTTAGTGAAAATCAACAATGTAAAGATCACCTCTACGTATACCGGTAAAGACCATTTTATGATTGTCTCGATGAAACACTTGGCAATCCATTTCAGTAAATAAGACACTGAAACCAAAGTCAGCAAGTCTAGATACTGAAAGTAAGTTGTATCCAAGAGATTCAACGAGCATGACATTTTGTATGGAGCTATCATGTGAGATGGCCACCTTACCTAGGCCAACCACCTTACCCTTTGAGTTGTCACCAAAAGTGACATACTTTCGAGGACTATCATTATCAGCAAGCTCACAAAACATGTCTTTATCTCCGGTCATGTGATCGGTACATCCACTGTCAAGGACCCATTCCTTTCCTCCTAACATGTATCCCCGAAGATTTGCCATAAGACCAAAATGTCTCATTGCATCATCAAGATCGAAGTCACTATCATCATCCTCATCATAGTATCCATGTTCAACATCGTCATGTGGTGGATCAAATCCTAGAGAGGGTGATTCGTTAGAGTGATTTTGACAATGATCTTGTCTATGAATTTTTATAGCTTCGGAAATAATATCACTAATAATACCAACATTTCCTTTGGCACGCATAAGGTTTGTAAGCTCAAATAGACGATCACCAAACATAGGATCACTAGAATTCATTTTACTCAAGGCAATAGACTTATGAAGAATTTCATCAAGATTTTTCAAAGAATAATCAGGAAATCGTTCCTCAAGAAATTTCCATATAGTGTAGGCACACTCAAGAGTAGGCAGTTTTATAATCAAGTTTCTAGGCAAGCCTCTAGTGATAAGATTAACAGTTCTAACATTCCTAATCATGTCAATAGACTCATCAAGGGTAGGATGCATAGGATCAACACAAGGTGCACAAGGACTAGCAATGTACTTGTTCAAATGATATTGATTGAAAATTACAAGCATCTCATTTTTCCACTCATGAAAATACTCTCCATCAAGAATAGGCACTCTATGTCTAAGACTCCCCAAAGTAGACTCATCCATCTTCCTCCAATGGTGATTAAACCAAGGCAATGGAGACCAATGCTCTGATACCACTTGTAGGACCTTGAGAAGAGGTGTCTAGAGGGGGGGGGGTGATTAGACACTAAGTACCAAAGTTGCAGTTTTTAAGTTTCTTTAAAGTTTGAGTGGAGTTTAGGCACAAGTTTAACATTCACAACACATAGCAAGCAAGCATGCAAAGAGTATATGAGCAGCGGAAAGTAAAGCATGCAACTTGCAAGAATGTAAAGGGAAGGGATTGGAGGATTCAAACGCAATTTGAGACACAGATGTTTTTGGCGTGGTTCCGATAGGTGGTGCTATCGTGCATCCACGTTGATGGAGACTTCAACCCACGAAGGGTAACGGTTGCGCGAGTCCTCGGAGGGCTCCACCCAAGAAGGGTCCACGAAGAAGCAACCTTGTCTATCCCACCATGGCCGTCGCCCATGAAGGACTTGCCTCACTAGCGGTAGATCTTCACGAAGTAGGCGATCTCCTTGCCCTTACAAACTCCTTGGTTCAACTCCACAATCTTGTCGGAGGCTCCCAAGTGACACCTAGCCAATCTAGGAGACACCACTCTCCAAGAAGTAACAAATGGTGCATTGATGATGAACTCCTTGCTCTTGTGCTTCAAATGATAGTCTCCCCAACACTCAACTCTCTCTCATAGGATTTGGATCTGGTGGAAAGAGGGTTTGAGTGGAAAGCAACTTGGGGAAGGCTAGAGATCAAGATTCATATGGTAGGAATGGAATATCTTGGCCTCAACACATGAGTAGGCAGTTCTCTCTCAGAAATAGGATGCTGGAAGTGTAGGTTCAGTCTGATGGCTCTCTCTACGAATGAACAGGAGGTGGAGGGGTATATATAGCCTCCACACAAAATCTAACCGTTACACACAATCTACCAAACTCGGTGGGACCGAATCGTTAAACTCGGTCAGACCGATTTAGCAAATAATGTGACCATTAGGGTTTTCGGTGGGACCGGAATGCAACTCGGTGGGACCGATATGGTTAGGGTTAGGGCATAACGTAATCTCGAGAAGACCGATTACACAAACTCGGTGGGACCGATTTTGGTAATAATCTTTCCAGAGAGTTGGTCAGGCAAACTTGGTTTGACCGATTATCAAACTCGGTGGGACCGATTTTGGTAATAAGTTAACCAGAGAGTTTGCATTGTAATCTCGGTAGTACCGAATGCTCAAACTCGGTGAGACCGATTTTGATAATGGACATACACAGAGAGATTACAATCCCATCTCGGTGAGACCGAGATCCCTATCGGTGAGACCGATTTGCCTAGGGTTTGTGGCAGTGGCTAAGACATCCAAACTCGGTGGCGCCGGATAGAAAGAATCAGTGGGGCCGAGTTTGACTTTAGGTTTAGGACATATGTGTGGAAGTGGGAAAGTAGTTGAGGGTATTTGGAGCATATCACTAAGCACTTTGAAGCAAGAGGCTCATTAAGCAACACCTCATCCCTCCTTGATAGTATTGGCTTTTCCTATAGACTCAATGTGATCTTGGATCACTAAAATGTAAAATGAAGAGTCTTGAGCTTGAAGCTTGAGCCAATCCTTTGTCCTTAGCATCTTGAAGGAGTTCCCACATCCTTTAGTCCATGCCACTCCATTGTTGAACTTATCTGAAACATACTAGATAAAAGTGTTAGTCCAACAAGAGATATGTTGTCATTAATTACCAAAACCACCTAGGGAGCACTTGTGCTTTCAACCTCCTTTCTTGTGGTGGAAATGAATGATTCGATGTATTCATGAACATTTTGTGCAGTTCTCATTGAAATCAAGCTGAGCACCCCTATTTGCACAAATACAAAAAAGTGATTAGTATAAAGCAAACTGTACTATGAATTGACAGTTTCAACAGGCACATACATGGTCCATGTAGAGCACACTTTTAGAAAAATGGAACTCACCCGAAAGAATCCTAGAACAACATTGTACTCGCGCATCACAACAAAAAAAATGGAGATTTGTCAGTCCTTCTGAGCTGAAGTTAGTTTGGTCTTGTGGGGAGTAGTGTAACCATCCTTCAACTACTCCTTCTGATGAGAAGATATACATGGCTTCTTCATCCTGGCATAATCGGAACTAGTCACTTCACGTACTCCATATTATTCTTCAGAGGAAGATGATCCTGTTGTGCAAAGACAAGAGGACTGCTAAATGCTAGCATCCCTGTTTGCTCAAAAAAAGGAAAGGAAATATTTAAAACAGCACAGATGAAGCACTCCTCAAGGACAATACCACTTTTTCATGACAATATCTAAACAGTAGCACAACACCAATAGAGATGACAAAGCTCAATCATATGGATGAAATCTGTGGGCGAGTACCAACCTTTGTCAGGAGGCTTATTGTGTAGAGCATACAGATGAAGCACTTCTCTGGAACCATATATTACTATCTATGGTGGTGGCCATGCTTACTATATACTCCTAGATTAGTTTAATTTTTCCAACATCTTCTTGTGCAGTTCCACTAAAATATATGGTATCTTCAAAGAAGATCCCTGTTTGCACAAGTAGAGATAATTACGTATTACATTAAGAGTGGCATCAAATCAGTGGCAAAACAATTTCTCATTCCAGCCATAGCAATAAATTAAGATGCAAAACTATATCATTACTTGTGTCATCACAGTTCCAGTGCTTCATTACAGCATCGGGAGTTGATTTTTGTTTTTCTTCCTCTTGTTCTTCCCCTTCATCACTTGGTTCAATAACAGACAGGCTTCGCCTTCAATGTAAGATTTGGCATGTCAATTAGGGAGCACAAGTATAGTACTAAACTTAATTTTCTGATGAAAGTGGCAAAATACAGGCCAACAGTTGTGAAATATCCTTATCTTACCTCAATGGGATATTACGGTGCACATACAGATTGGAAGTCTTGTCTCCATTTGTGCAGTTCACTAAAATCAAGCAACATTATCGTACAAGTAGCACAACATATGAAAGCACATTGCAGAATCATGTGAAAGAAGGCTAGTACTGACCTCTCATGATGCGGAATTCAAACAACTCACAAGAAGAAGATCTGAACCAAATTCTCCTTAACGGATAGGAAGTAAGATCTCCTCTTGTGTAGTTTCACTAAGATCAAGCAATCAAGCAACATTGTCGGTGTGACATTTTGGTTGAACTGCACAAAACACTCTTAAAACAAAAGTGTTTTGTGCAGTGCAACAAAAGGTCACAATGGCAACGAGGTGAAGTAGATAGCCCTGTTTACACAGAGGTGCAAAGGAAACAATTAGTGGTCAATAACGATGGATGACACAGAAGCCAACAAAAAGAAGCATCTACCTTATCTAAATGGGAAAGAAAGCAAGACAGTAGCATTTCTCAAACGGTGGCATTGATTAATATTAACATAGAGATTATATTAATAATAAAATTCGTTAAACATGTAATTTGCTTTTAACTGTGGCATTGCATCAATTTTCCAGCGGCATTATTAGAGGGTGTTTGTTTACAGGGACATTTTGGTGTAGGGACTAAAAAAACTCCGTGTCAGTCCCATCTAAACCAAACATGAGGGACTTTTAGGGAGTAAAAGTGGGCATTTGGGACTAACGAAAGAAGACCCCGAGGGAGTCTTTTTGGAACTTTTTCCAACAGTTGCCCCTGCCACACATCACACCTTGTCTCTATTAGTTCATTACTAGGGGTAACATGGTCTTTTAGCATGTCATTTAATAACCTCTAGTCCATGTTTAGTCCCTGGAACCAAGCAGGTAGGGACTAGGGAGTTTTTAACCAAATAGGGCCTTAGATTAACAACAACTAATGAGTTGCACGGGACAGTGGACGCACCAGCACCATGTGCATCTACCGATGTACTGTGGTCATGCATAGTCTGTTGCAACAAAGAACAAACAACCAAGAAGCATATTTGTGTTGGTCCCAGTTTTGTTATGTTTAGACACCTTTCCCTATGTGAGCGTAGCAAATCTAGTCCTGCTCAAACTCTACAGCCTTGTCCCTCCCTTTCCTTTTTGAACTAGTACTTTCGCCCCTTCCTTTCCTCTTTGAACCACGTCCTAGATTTATGCGATACAACTTTCCCCACTACTTTCCCCCATTCCTTTCCTCTTTGAACCACGTCCTAGGTTCATGCTATACAACTTTCCCCCTTCATTTCCTCTTTGAACCACATCCTAGATTCATGTTATATACAACTTTTCCCACTACTTTCCCCCACTCCTTTCCTCTTTGAACCACGTCCTAGATTCATGGTATACATGCAGCTAGAGCAATGCATGTGGAGTAAGTAAATTATACCTTAAGGTTCTTGGGGCGTGGTTCGGTGGGCGACGGGACGGCGACGAAGAAGAAGGGGTCGGAGGCCCTCCCGCGCAACCGCTGGGTGGAAAGTGAACAGCTGCACCGGTAGTGGATTCCCTCCCTAGCCGACGGCGACAGCGTTAAGCCTCCTTCCCTTCTCGGCGGACGGATCCTGCCGGCTCTTTGAGAAGCAGTGAGGGGAGAGAGAGGCCAACAAAGTCTTGTTTAGATCTAGAGAGGGCGGGAGAGTGTGAAGAGAGCAACTACAAGCGCTGAGGCTCCAGCGTGTATATATTTACTGGATAGAGAGTGTGAAGCGTGCAAACCCTAGAAAACAAGTGCCGAGGCTGCAACTTATACGTGATGAGGTGATTATACAGTCACTATGAGATCGTATAGCTCCGTATCCATCCATTTTGACCAGTCAAAGAATCCTCCTGGCACAAATTATGCTCAAGTGTAGTTATCGAACCTGAGACCTCAAGTTTGATGAGCGAACAGGCTAACCAGCTACACAACCCTCCCGTTATGTTCAACGAGAGGAAAATAACCTTTTATACATTCCTACATTCGTGTGACAAGCATGTCGTGTTTTTTTTGTGTGTGGGAGTCATTGGGATTTCAATCATAATCGTGTCATGTGGCTTTGGTGGTAAGACTATCCACATTGGTGCAGAAATAATGCAGCCTTAGTCACCTTACCTCTCTCCATGTAGTATGTTGGGTCCCACCAGTCAGAGGGTGAACCGAACAAATTAGTAAGAAAAATTAAAAGCACCAGCGGTGTATCTTACCTCACACATCTCGCTACTGCTCGGGAACACTGTCCAATTGATCCCTCTGTTCGCTCACGTACCATTTTAAGCGAATCCTTATTATAACATGCACACAAATTTTGGGCACTTGTATTCGACTTAAGTCAGTGTGCCACTGTATCTCGTATACTTACTACTCCCTCCGTCTAGGTGTAATAAGTCACGTTAGAAGGTGCAACGGGACCAAGGTGCGTGCGTGTGCGTGTGTGTGTGTGTGTGTTTAACAGCATGTGTGTGTTCAAGAGAGCGACAGATCGACCTACTCCTACAGAGAGATGATGTGTAGTGTACGATTTTAGCCGCGAGGTCGGTGCATCCTCTCGTTTCCGGGCGTGTCCGGTAGGGACATGCGGACAACTACCATGCCCGCTCTTGACCAGCCTGGCCCACCCAAAGCCCCTCCATCGCCCGCACGCGCTTCCCACCTGAAACGGTCAGCGCCGCTCCAAAGAATCGGTGCCGCATTCATGCCCGGGCAGAGCGGATGCGACCTCTCACTGGCGCAAGAGTGATGGTTGCTTTGTCCGTCCAACTTACTGCTGGGTCTATGTGATTTGACGGCTCATTGGTCTTTATTACTGAGGTGGTAGGACTGCTGGATGTCCCATGCTTTTGGCGAAAGGAGGTACTACTACTAGATTACAATTTTCTCCATTCTTATAGCGGAGGAGTGCAAGAGCAGTGAAAACACGCAGGCTCAGTGATTACATGGCCCATCTCATACTATCACCGTGTGACACCTAACTCTTTACATAGTACTCCCTCCGTTCCTAAATATTACTAGATGAGTCCCCGCGGGTTGCCGCGGAACAACTGTATATCTCTCTGCGCAAAATTATTGATTTCATAGAACTAAAAAAAACTCTATAATCGCATGACAAATGTGGTAGCCAAACTAAATAAACTCCCATCATCATTTAGATCATCCCACATAAGGAAAAAAGATCAGCCAACTCCTACTGCATAATGGGATTATATTTTTCTTTTTGACATGTTAATGGGACTTAAAAGCTCACTTACATGCATGCTACCGGTGCATGCTTGCATGCAGACATGTTGATGTGATTTAAAACCCACTCACATGCATGTGCCACGGTATTTCTGCATGCTTGCATGTGGCTTAGTGCGGAGCCTCTCAACGTCTAGATCAGACGACTATTATGGACTTATTTACTTCATCTAATGGCTACACCAATTTTGATGATGTGGCTCAAGGAGAGGATAGAGAATTCCTAGTAGTGGGGGCTAGCTATTACTAGTAGATAAGTCTTTGTAGAGATTACACTAGGTGAACTACATAAGGAACAAAATGAATGAATCTACACTTAAAATGCATCTATATACATCCACATGTGGTTCATGGTGAAATCTCTACAAAGACTTATATTTAGGAACGAAGGAAGTACTAGTATAGTACGTACTGTAATTTATCAACGAGATAAATTTGTACAATGCTATGAAGCTTCCAGCTTCTGTTACATGTATCTTGCATCCAAGGTTGCCCGTTGCAACATTTAATCAAATACAAAGGAGACTAACATGCATGCTATTGCATCTCAATGATTGACAGATCATAGCAAATATGTACTCCCTCCGTTCCAAAATAAGTGTCTCAACTTTGTGCAAACTTTAGTACAAAGTTGTACTACTACTAAAGTTGACACTTATTTTGGAACATAGGCAGCTAAAGAAAAAAAGATCCATGCAGTCCCTAGCCCTTGAACCGTGAACCCTGACCAGGCTTCAATTTGCTGGCAACGTTCGAGCTTCCTAATAAATGAAGTTTGCAACCTTTTGACCATCGGATCATTTTGTGCAGTTTCACCAAAATCAAGATGAGCAGTCGTGTGGCAAAGAAATTGAAGAAGCGTGATTAGAATAAGATTACTGGGACTAGTTGATGAGACATAAACTCATCACAAATGCAGTACGTAGAAGCTAGTAGAGGTATGTGCGGGGCAAAGAAGTAGAGAAATATCCACAGGGAGTGATGTGGGCAGCTGGAGCAGTGGTGCAAGCCGGCTGTAAAGGGAGTTGTACCCGAGGGACGTAGCTCAACCTTGAGGAGGGCGGCGGGAGGCGGCAACTGCCGACGTCACGGCAGTGAGTAAGGGACGAAGGCAACCTCACCTGCTTTGTGAGAGAGAACGGCGGGGACCCCTGATCGGGACGTGCCGACAGTGGGTTTTCGCCGTCGGCGACGACCACCGCATCTACACTAAGCATCCACCCCTTCCCCAAGCGGACATGATCCGCCGGGATGTTAGAGATGTGGCCACAATCATTTTGTGCGAGAGAGTGTGAAGAGAGCAACCCCAGCAAGCAACCGTGTAGGCTAGCCCGTCCTGACTATGTATATAGTGGAGCGGTTTCCTTTTCTCTCCATATGAACCTATCATATTGCGTACGTGCCACTGAAGAAAAAAAACTTTATTTATAAATGATGCGGCACCTACTACTCGTTCTCCTATAACCTTGCGCTTGGCATCTCCAAAATATTAACCTTGTGATTGGCTCTTCGCCTCTTCGGGAAGTCGAGCAATAATGGTAGTGCAGTATATATCGTTCTGGCTATATGAGACTAAATGAATTGCTGAACGTCCACCACATGGGCGAGGGTCGAGGGGCGAGGGAGAGTGCTACATACGGAGCAAAATGAGTGAATCTACACTCTATAATACATCTATATACATCAGTGTTTGGAGTATGTACTAGTAGTTCATATTGAAATCTACTAAAGGACATATATATTCCAAACAATATGATATAATATCTATAACCAAGGTAGTAGGGACGAGGAGTAAACGGAGGGAGTAGTATTTTTTTCTCCTCGTCCTGCAAGCCACCGCGTGCATGGCGAGGGAGCGGGTGTAAGGCGGAGCAAGCTTCACCTCATCCTGCGAGCCACCGCGCCCGTGGGCGAGAGTGACGGCGTACTAAGCAAGCTTCTCCTTGTTCTGCGAGTTGACGGGACACATCAAAAGTACTCCAGTGTATAGAGCCTTGTAGGGGATCGTAGCAGAAATTTAAAATTTTCTACGCATCACCAAGATCAATCTATGGAGTCATCTAGCAATGAGAGAGAGGAGTGCATCTACATACCCTTGTAGATCGCGAGCGGAAGCGTTCAAGAGAACGAGGTTGATGGAGTCGTACTCGTCGTGATCCAAATCACCGATGATCCTAGCACCGAACGGATGACACCTCCGCGTTCAACACACGTACGGTTGGGGAAGACGTCTCCTCCTTCTTAATCCAGCAAGGGGGAGGGAGAGGTTGATGGAGATCCAGCAGCACGACGGCGTGGTGGTGGAAGTAGCGGCGATCTCGGCAGGGCTTCGCCAAGCTCAGCGAGAGGGAGAGGTGTTACGGAGGGAGAGGGAGGCGCCAGGAGCAGGGGTGCGCAGCCCTCCCTCCCCCCTCTTTATATAGGGGCCCTAGGGGGCGCCGCCCCCCTAGAGATTGAATCTCAAGGGGAGGGGGCGGCCAAGGGGGGGACTTGCCCCCCAAGCCAAGTGGGGCACCCCCACCCCTAGGGTTTCCAACCCTAGGCGCAGGGGGAGGCCCAAGGGGGGAGCACCAGCCCACCAGGGGCTGGTTCCCCTCCCACTTCAGCCCATGTGGCCCTCCGGGATAGGTGGCCCCACCCGGTGGACCCCCGGGACCCTTCCGGTGGTCCCGGTACAATACCGGTGACCCCCAAAACTTTTCCGGTGGCCGAAACTAGACTTCCTATATATAAATCTTCACCTCCGGACCATCCGGAACTCCTCGTGACGTCCGGGATCTCATACGGGACTCTGAACGACTTTTGGGTTACCGCATACTAATATCTGTACAACCCTAGCGTCACCGAACCTTAAGTGTGTAGACCCTACGGGTTCGGGAGACACGCAGACATGACCGAGACGACTCTCCGGCCAATAACTAACAATGGGATCTGGATACCCATGTTGGCTCCCACATGTTCCACGATGATCTCACCGAATGAACCACGATGTCGAGGATTCAAGTAATCCCGTATACAATTCCCTTTGTCAATCGGTACGTTACTTGCCCGAGATTCGATCGTCGGTATCCCAATATCTCGCTCAATCTCATTACCGGCAAGTCACTTTACTCGTACTGCAATGCATGACCCCATGACCAACCACTTGGTCACTTTGAGCTCATTATGATGATGCATTACCGAGTGGGCCCAGAGATACCTCTCCGTCATACGGAGTGACAAATCCCAGTCTCGATTCGAGTCAACCCAACAGACACTTTCGGAGATACCTGTAGTATACCTTTATAGCCACCCAGTTATGTTGTGACATTTGGTACACCCAAAGCACTCTTACGGTATCCGGGAGTTACACGATCTCATGGTCTAAGGAAACGATACTTGACATTAGAAAAGCTCTAGCAAACGAACTACACGATCTTGTGCTATGCTTAGGATTGGGTCTTGTCCATCACATCATTCTCCCAATGATGTGATCCCGTTATCAATGACATCTAATGTCCATGGTCAGGAAACCGTGACCATCTATTGATAAACGAGCTAGTCAATTAGAGGCTCACTAGGGACATGTTGTGGTCTATATATTCACACATGTATTCCGATTTCCGGATAACACAATTATAGCATGAACAATAGACAATTATCATGAACAAGGAAATATAATAATAACCATTTTATTATTGCCTCTAGGGCATATTTCCAACAGTCTCCCACTTGCACTAGAGTCAATAATCTAGTTACATTGTGATGAATCGAACACCCATAGAGTTCTGGTGTTGATCATGTTTTGCTCGCGGAAGAGGTTTAGTCAACGAATCTGCGACATTCAGATCTGTGTGCACTTTACAAATATCTATGTCTCCATCTTGAACATTTTCACGAATGGAGTTGAAGCGATGCTTGATGTGTCTGGTCTTCTTGTGAAACCTGGGCTCCTTGGCAAGGGCAATAGCTCCAGTGTTGTCACAGAAGAGAGTCATCGGCCCCGACGCATTGGGAATAACTCCTAGGTCGGTAATGAACTCCTTCATCCAGATTGCTTCATGTGTTGCCTCCGAGGCTGCCATGTACTCCGCTTCACATGTAGATCCCGCCACGACGCTTTGCTTGCAACTGCACCAGCTTACTGCCCCACCATTCAAAATATACACGTATCCGGTTTGTGACTTAGAGTCATCCATATCTGTGTCGAAGCTAGCGTCGATGTAACCCTTTACGACGAGCTCTTTGTCACCTCCATATACGAGAAACATATCCTTAGTCCTTTTCAGGTACTTCAGGATATTCTTAACCGCTGTCCAGTGTTCCATGCCGGGATTAATTTGATACCTTCCTACCAAACTTACGGCAAGGTTTACATCAGGTCTGGTACACAACATGGCATACATGATAGACCCTATGGCCGAGGCATAGGGGACGACACTCATCTTTTCTCTATCGTCTGCCGTGGTCGGACATTGAGCTGAGCTCAATTTCACACCTTGCAACACATGCAAGAACCCCTTCTTGGACCGATCCATATTGAACTTCTTCAATATCTTATCAAGGTATGTGCTTTGTGAAAGACCTATGAGGCGACTCGATCTATCTCTATAGATCTTGATGCCTAATATGTAAGCAGCTTCTCCAAGGTCCTTCATTGAAAAACACTTATTCAAGGGAGGCCTTAATGCTGTCCAAAAGTTCTATATCATTTCCCATCAAAAGTATGTCATCCACATATAATATGAGAAATGCTACAGAGCTCCCACTCACTTTCTTGTAAACGCATGCTTCTCCATAAGTCTGCATAAACCCAAACGCTTTGATCATTTCATTAAAGCAAATGTTCCAACTCCGAGATGCTTGCACCAGCCCATAGATGGAGCGCTGGAGCTTGCATACCTTGTTAGCATTCTTAGGATCGACAAAACTCTCTGACTGCATCATATACAATTCTTCCTTAAGAAAGCCGTTAAGGAATGCCATTTTGACGTCCATTTGCCATATCTCATAATCATAGAATGCGGCAATTGCTAACATGATTCGGACGGACTTAAGCTTCGCTACGGGTGAGAAGGTCTCATCGTTGTCAACCCCTTGAACTTGTCGATAACCCTTAGCGACAAGTCGAGCCTTATAGATGGTAACATTACCATCCGCGTCCGTCTTCTTCTTAAAGATCCATTTGTTTTCTATCGCTCGCCGATCACCGGGCAAGTCTGTCAAAGTCCATACTTTGTTTTCATACATGGATCCTATCTCGGATTGCATGGCTTCAAGCCATTTGTTGGAATCTGGGCCCACCATCGCTTCTTCATAGTTCGAAGGTTCACCGTTGTCTAACAACATGATTTCCAAGACAGGGTTGCCATACCATTCTGGTGTGGAGCATGTCCTTGTGGACCTTCGAAGTTCAGTAGCAACTTTGTAAGGGCATATTTATCCCCAAGATGTTTTGGTGATTGATGATAATGCTTGTGCGGACTAATCGTGTGCGTTTAGTTCTTTCAGAGATTCATCCATTGGAACGAGATGATTTCCTCCCCTCGGTGTTGTACTCAAGACGGTGTAGCACCTTCGTTTCGTTGTTGGTGGACTAGTTTCGTAGGAGTCACCGTACTATCAAGAGGGGATCCACTTTGGTAAGACTTGGGTGGAATCACACGTACACATCCTTATCACACCCGTCGTCTTTCCTTCCGCATCTCTGGAGCTGCCATTTTCCCCTTGCTATGCTTTGCTCTGCCCCAGCGGTAGTACCGCAACCACAGCGGTAGTACCGCCAAAGCTCCCCAGCGGTAGTACCGCTCTCAGAGCGGTAGTACTGCTCCAGGCGGTAGTACCGCTCTCCGAACGGTAGTACCGCTTGGGATTTTCGGCCGTAGTACCGCTGTGCGTCTGGGATACTTCCGCCTCGATTCTCGAACGAAGTTTTTCGTGTCGGGTTTTGCGGCACTAAGGGAGGTAGTAGGAGCGGTAGTACCGGCCAAGCGGTAGTACCGCCCAAGCGGTAGTACCGCTCTTCCATAGAGGTAGTACCGCCCTGGGGTCAGGGCCCTGGCAGCGCGGCAGTACCGCTGGGTTGAGCGGTAGTACCGCTCGGAGCGGTAGTACCGCCCTTCCCTAGAGGTAGTACCGCTCTGTGCGGGGCTGGTGAGTGGGATAACGGTTGGTTTGTTCCTCCCACTATAAAAAGGGGTCTTGTTCCCCAAAGTTGACCTACCTCTTTCCCCCAAAGCTCCATTGTTGCTCCAAGCTCCATTTTCGCCCGATCTCTCTCCCTAGCCAATCAAACTTGTTGATTTGCTCGGGATTGGTTGAGAAGGCCCAGATCTACACTTCCACCAAGAGAAATTTGATTCCCCCACTTATCCCTAGCGGATCTTGTTACTCTTGGGTGTTGAGCACCCTAGACGGTTGAGGTCACCTCGAAGCCATACTCCATTGTGGTGAAGCTTCGTGGTGTTGTTGGGAGCCTCCAAGTGTTGTGGAGATAGCCCCAATCTTGTTTGTAAAGGTCCGGTTGCCGCCTTCAAGGGCTCCAATAGTGGAATCACGGCATCTCGCATTGTGTGAGGGCGTGAGGAGATTACGGTGGCCCTAGTGGCTTCTTGGGGAGCATTGTGCCTCCACACCGCTCTAACGGAGACGTACTTCCCTTTAAAAGGAAGGAACTTCGGTAACACATCCTCGTCTCCACCGGCTCCACTCTTGGTTATCTTGTCCCTTTACTTTTGCAAGCTTACTCTAGTTATATCCATTGCTTGCTTGTGTGCTTTTTGTCTTTGCATCATATAGGTTGTCCACGTAGTTGCACATCTAGACAACCTATTTCATTGCAAGGTTTAAATTGTTAAAGAAAAGTCTAAAAATTGTTAGTTGCCTATTCACCCCCCCTCTAGTGAACCATATTGATCCTTTCAATTGGTATTAGAGCCTCGTCTCTTTATTAAGGACTTTGCCGTCCGAAGAGTATGGTTGACACCCACGACGGTGCGGAGGAGCACTCCGGTGTGAATCCCATCTCATCCACGGCCGAAGGGGGAGCCTCGGTCTCTCGTGAGGAATTCAATGTGGCTTTAGACACATTGAAAACCTCCATGACGTCCGAGGTTAAAAGCATGTTTTCTGATTTCTTAGACGGACTTAAACTATCTACCTCGCCGATGAAAGTGGGTGATCCCACTAACAAGGTGACGGATGCTACCTTCGACAAGGGGGAAGCTAACAGTGAAAAGAGTCCGTCTACTAGTGGTAGAAATGGCACCGACATCTTTGCCAATGTGGAACCCCCAGTGTATAGAGGACCGATCCCCTCTACTCATTTGAATCATGCCGGTCCTCCTCCTAAATATGTGAAAAATGAAGATTTTGACTCTTGGGTTTATCGCTTCAAGCGTCACTTAAAACATGTGAACACTAACCTTTGGAGAATTATTGAAGAAGGCTTCTATCCTCATGATCCAAGCAACTTCACCCCTCGAGAAGAAGTGGACAATCAATTCAATGAGAGTGCTCTCTTCATCATCCAAGATGCAATCCTTCCCGAAGATCTCCCTCATCTTCGACCTCATGTCATGGCTAAAGAAGCATGGAAATGTGTCGAGCGTCTCTATCGAGGAAGTGCTAGCATTCAACGCTCCAACTATGAAGTGGTGCAAGATGAAGCCGATGAGTTTGCAATGAAAGAGGATGAAGAACCTCGTGAGCTCTTTCGAAGAGTGACCAAACTCGTGGTCGCACTCCGAGATCATGGGAGCAAGGACACGGATGACAACTGGATCAAGCGCAAGTTCCTCAAGGCCATGATGCCCTACAACAAGGCCATGTCCTCCGTCATTCGCCAAAGACCGGACTTCCACTCCATGACCTCTGGTGAAGTGTTGGATGAGTTTGTTGCAATGAGCATCTTGGACAAGACCGCCGACAATGCGGTGCTCCGTTCTCAAAGGGCAAAGAAGCCCAATCTTGCCTTGAAGGCCAAGGTTAGTGTGGAAGAAGAAGAAGAAGAGGAAGATGAGGAGAGCAACCGCGAGGACACGAAGTATGATTATCATGAGCACATGGCTCTTGCCTCAAGACAATTTTGGAGTAAGAAGAATACAAGACCCAACTTCAACAAGAACAACTCAAGTGGCCTCAAGGGGAAGCAACGAGTTAGAACTTGTTTCAACTGTGGCAATGTTAGCCATTTCGTTGCGGATTGTCCCTACGAGAAGCGGGAAGACAATGGTGGCAAGTTCATCTGAAAAGACAAAGCCAAGTCCTTCCCCAACAAGAACAACTTCACCAAGAAGACTCCTTCTCACGGGTTGGTGGTTCAAGAAGAATACCGTGAGGATGACGATGATGATGAAGATGGTGAAACAATGGCCATGGCATCCATTGCCATTGTCACAACTCCCCGGGTGTCTCTCTTCGATGCACCTAACGAGAACATCACCGCCAAGTGCCTCATGGCTAAGGCCACCAACAAGGTAACCCCTAACATCAAAACCACCATTATTCCTAACCCTCCTTCAACGGATGACTTTGATAATGGTAAGGGTTCTAATGAGGAGATCAATGAATTTGAGTCCTTCATGAGTAAGCTCAAGGGCAAATCCAAGAAGCACTTTGTTGCTCTCTTGGAACAACTTGGTGAAGCCAATGACATGATCGAGGCTCACAAAGAAACCATCTCTAAGATGGAAAGTCATAGTCGTGACTATGCCAATGAGATATCGGATCTCTCTAATGCTCTTGAGGAAGAGCGTGAGCATTGTTTGGCTCTTGAGGAGTCACACAACGACGGTCATGCTAAACTTAAGAAAGATCTTGATCATGCTCTTGTTGTGTCTCGTGTTCTAGCTTCCGAGAAGGCTAAACTTGGGGTTGATCATGTTAGACTCACAGAGGAGTTTGATGTACTTGACAAGGCCCACAAGGTCTTGAAAGGTGCTCATGCCACCCTCAAGGAGTCTCATGCTCAACTCCAAGTTAAGCTAACCAAGGAAAAGGCCACATTTCCTCACATGGTCTTAATTGATAATGCAAATGATACTAACCCATGTTGTGAGCATGTGCATCTTTTGGAGGAGAATGCCAAGTTGAAGGAACAACTCGAGAAAGGTCTTGTGCCATGCATACAAGGCGATAAGAACCTAAATGACCTTTTGAGCAATCAAAAGGAAGTTGTGGGCAAGGAGGGAGTTGGGTTCTCACCCAAGTCCAAGAACAAGAAGAAGAACAAGGAGAAGAAGAGCAAGACCAATCAACCTCCTCCGCTCAAGCAAACCTTTGTGAAGGAGGGAGAAGGTGCTCCTAAGGAGAAGAAGAACAATGGGAAGAGTGGTGATGCCAAAGAGCGCAAAGCCATCTCTCCCAACAAAGCCGGCGACTTTAACCCCTCTTATGTGTTGTGCCGTGCTAGTGATGGGCAAGTTTATGCTAAATTTGTTGGTTCTCCTTATGAGTACATTGAATGGTCTATTTGGGTTCCTAAGACCCTTGTTACTAACATCAAAGGACCCATTACTCAATGGGTACCTAAAACCAAGCATTGATCTCTTGTAGGTGTTTGCTTCCGGTGGGGGATCATGGTTGCTCGATAGTGGAGCAACAAATCATATGACCGGGAGCAAGGACTTGGTGGTGGACGTGCACAAGATCCCATCTATGCCCACCAATGTCGAATGGGGTGATGCCTCACATTCTAAGATATTGGGTCTTGGCAAGGTTGTCATTTCTCATGATCTAACGATCGAGAAAGTCATGCTTGTTGAGTCCCTTGCGTTTAATTTACTTTCCGTTCGTCAACTCGCACTCATGGGCTTTGCCACCTTCTTTGATATTGATACTGTGGCCCTCTTGTGGAGCAAGACTCTTAAAGTAGCCTTTGTTGGGCATGTCGAGAACGGTCTCTATGTGATAAACTTTTCGGAGCAACCCACTAAGACCGCGACATGCCTAATGGCTAAAGTTGATGTGGGATGGCTTTGGCATCGCTGTTTAGCCCACGTCAATATGAGATCTTTGCAAAGTCTTCTCAAGGGGGACCATGTTCATGGACTAACGAATGTTAGTTTTGCCAAAGATCGTGTTTGCAGTGCTTGTATCGAAGGAAAGCTTCATGAGACGGCTCACCCTCCCACGACTATCATCTACTCGAAGAGACCCTTGGAGCTCCTGCACATGGACCTCTTCGGGCCTCCATCCTTTGACAGTCTTGGGGGTAGAAAGTATTGCTTGGTGATTGTGGATGATTATTCAAGATACACTTGGGTATACTTCTTCAAGAGGAAGAGTGAGACTCAACAAACCGTCATCGACTTTGCAAATGAAGCTCAACGTCAACATAATGCCAAGATTCTGACAATAAGAAGTGACAACGGCACCGAGTTCAAGAACTACACCTTGGATGAGTTTCTTAGTGATGAAGGGATCAAGCATCAATATTCTGCACCATATACCCCTCAACAAAATGGTGTTGCGGAGAGGAAGAACCGGACGTTGATGGATGCGGCAAGGACCATGATGGCGGAGTTCAAGTCTCCATACAACTTTTGGGCCAAAGCCATCAACACAGCTTGTCATGCATCCAATCGGCTCTATCTTCGCAAAGGCTTGAACAAGACTCCGTATGAGATACTCACCGGGAACAAGCCCAATCTCAAGTACTTCCGGGTGTTCGGGTGTAAGTGTTTCATTCTCAAGAAAGGTGTTCGTTTGTCTAAATTCGAGGCTAGAGCTCATGAGGGCATATTTGTTGGTTATGCTACAAACTCTCATGCTTACCGTGTTCTCAACAAGTCCAACGGACTCATTGAGGAGACATGTAACGTAGAGTTTGATGAAAATAACGGCTCCCAAGTGGAGCAAAGTGGTACTTGTGATGTAGGTGATGAAATTCCTCCCCAAGCCATAAGAAGAATGGGTATTGGTCATATCCTACCCATTGAGGAACCCCTTGTGGCCGAAGGAGAAGGACAGTGCTCCACCTCGGTGGAGCCCTCACCTACTCAAGACCCACACGCTTCCGAAGAACAAAGTGAAGGCCCTCAACCTCGGGAACAAGACCAAGGGCAAGATCAATCACAAGATGGTGGTGAACCTCCACATGATGCCCAAGGTCAAGTTCTTCCCCTCGAGCAAGTTCAAGATCATGAGCAAGCTCAAGATCAAGAACAAGCTCATGACGACGCTCAAGATGATCAAGTGAACCCTCCACCTTCAACATCCGAGGAGGAATTGGAGCGTCGTGCCGTGAAGATTGCTTCCAAACTCACCACCAAAGGTCATCTCATGGAGAATGTGGTTGGAAGCCTAAGAAAGGGGGTAAGCAGTCGTAGACAATTAACAAACTATTGTGAACATCACGCGTTTGTCTCTTGTGTTGAACCCCATAAGGTCTATGAGGCGCTCGAAGACTCGGATTGGCTCAATGCCATGCATGAAGAACTCAATAACTTCGAGTACAACAAGGTGTGGAGGTTGGTGCCAAGGCCTTCCGGGAACCATAACATCATTGGAACCAAGTGGACCTTCAAGAACAAGCAAGATGCTCATGGGAACATCATTCGCAACAAGGCAAGATTGGTAGCACAAGGCTACTCCCAAGTCGAGGGTATCGACTACGGTGAAACCTTTGCTCCCGTTGCTCGCCTTGAATCCATTCGTTTGTTGATTGCTTATGCTTCCCATCACAACTTTAAGTTGCAACAAATGGATGTTAAAAGTGCTTTTCTTAATGGTCCTATTAATGAGTTGGTCTATGTCAAGCAACCCCCCGGGTTCGAGGATCCCTTCTTCCCGGATCATGTGTATCAACTCGATAAGGCGCTCTATGGCCTTAAACAAGCCCCATGTGCGTGGTATGACCACCTTACCGAGTTGTTACAAGATCGTGGATTTGAAGTGGGGCTAATCGATCCCACTCTTTTTACTAAGAAGGTCAAAGGGGAGTTGTTTGTATGCCAACTATATGTTGATGACATTATCTTTGGTTCCCCTAACAAAGCTTTCAATGTAGAATTTGCCGCTCTCATGACCTCTAAGTTCAAGATGTCTTCGATGGGAGAGTTGAAGTTCTTCCTTGGTTTTGACATCAAACAAAGAAGAGAAGGTACCTTCATCAACCAAGCCAAATACACTCAAGACATGCTCAAGAGATTCAAGCTAAGTGATGTCAAGCCGGCCTCTACTCCAATGCCCACCAAGTGCCAACTTGACATTGATCCCAATGGTAAAGCGGTGGATCAAAAGGTATATCGCTCCATGATTGGCTCCTTGCTTTACCTTTGTGCATCTAGACCGGATATCATGTTGAGTGTGGGGATGTGTGCACGGTTTCAAGCTGCACCGAAGGAAAGTCACTATGTGGCGGTCAAGCGAATCTTTCGATATTTGGCTCATACCCCAAACTTTGGCTTATGGTACCCAAGAGGGGCAAACTTCAAGCTTGAAGGATTTACGGATTCCGATTGGGCGGGAGACAAAGTGGATAGGAAGTCCACTTCTGGAGGGTGCCAGTTTCTTGGTGCTCTTTGGTGAGTTGGTCTTCCAAAAAGCAAACTTGTGTATCTCTCTCGTCTACCGAAGCTGAATATGTGGCGGCCGGTAGTTGTTGTGCACAACTCCTTTGGATGAGGCAAACTTTAAAGGAATATGGTGTCATTTGTGACAAAGTGCCTCTTTGGTGTGACAATGAAAGTGCCATCAAGATTTCTCTCAACCCGGTGCAACAGTTCAAGACGAAGCACATTGAGATTCGGTATCATTTCATCCGGGATCACATTAGGCGAGGAGAGATCGAGCTCAAGTATGTCAACACTCATGATAACCTTGCAGATATTTTCACGAAGCCCTTGGATGAAGCAAGATTTCGCGAGTTAAGGCATGAGCTAAATATTATTGATTCGAGCAATGTGACTTGAACCCTTGCACACCCCACCCCACTCAACTTGGTGTCTAGCTTAGATGTAGGCATGGACATAGGGGGAGTGTTGTTCTCTCAATGAACTTTCCCTCCCCCCATTATGCATAAAACGATCAACTCTTTCACATTAGCCATTTTTGATGGTACTTGTGCCTCAAAGACGAGTTTTGGTCATGGGCCCAAGGATAATTCTTCGCGGTGCCATACCAATTGACTCAAACATAGGTGGCTCTGGCCACCGCCCTCTCCTGAGAGAGGCCAGAGCTCGCTCTGTTTCGTGTGGTTGTTTGTGTTTGAGTGGTTTCTGTTGTGTGTGTGTGTGTGTTGCCGTGTCGGTCCTCTCGTTCCTTTGGCCTTGCTTTATTTTTTTTGGAGCGTTAGCCGTTGGTCTAGAAGCCTTGTGGTTGCTGAAGCGGTACTACCGCTGGTGGCGAGCGGTACTACCGCTCCTAGCAGTACTACCACCCTCCAGCGCGGTACTACCGCTCCTAGCGGTACTACCGCCCTCCAGCGCGGTACTACCGCTGTGAGGCGCAGGCAGGGGGTTATATCGGGGGCAGGGGGAGTTTCTTCTCCCCCATACCCATTCGCTCGCCCCCTTCGCCCTGTTCGTCTCTCTCTTCAGCAACCGGCGCCGTGGGAGGGCTCCGGCGGATCTCCCTCTCCGGAGCGCTCCTCTCTGTTTCCTTCGGTGGAATCGATCCCCACCTTGTCCTCTTGCCATGGATGTCGGTATTGCCCCCGTTCCCTGTTTCTTTTTGTCTAGATTTCCAATCTAGCGTTTTAGGGGCAATAGCAGTTGCATCTCTAGATTTTTGTCCAAATCTAGGCTTGAGTAGGATGGAGAGTGCTTCTAGACTGTTTGGATTAGTGTTTGGTTGGAGTATTTTTGAATTTGGTAGAACGATAGTACCGGATCTGACCATGGTAGTAGGAAACTGCTGTTTCCCTGCCTCAAGCGGTACTACCGCTCTCTCCATAGCGGTACTACCGCTGGGAGCGGTACTACCGCTCTCTCCAGAGCGGTACTACCGCTTGGAGCGGTACTACCGCTCAAGGGTCACGGTAATACCGCCTTTCTACCAGTTTCCATCATACTCCTACCTCTCAGTGATCCTTTTGTTCGTGTTTGTGGCTTACGCTCGTTCTTTCTAGTTGTTTGCGTGTTTGTGTGTGTGGTTCCAGGTGATGAGGTTCCTGAGCATCAGGCTCGTCGTGTCAACCCCAGTCGTGCCTCATCCAAGCGCTACCGCACCACTGAGCCTGCCGGAGGATCTTCTAGTGCTCCACCTCCTCCTCAACTGCAGAAGAAGCCTGGAGTCAAGCCAAAGTCTGGCAAAACCGTGCCAGAAATGCCGCCCAAGGAGTTCTGGGCAAGACGCCGCCGCAACCCGTATGAGGACGACCAAGATCCCACTTTGGTCAACCGTCCGTTCTAGAATAGGTTCCAGTTTGCCATCTACTTTGATGTTCTCAAAGCCCAGAAGAATCTCTATGTCAACATGCACGCCATCGACACCGAGCATATGGAGAACGATCCTGACTATTTTGGTGAAGCTCTTCAGATGTGCTCTCAACTGAACATTCTCGGGATCATGCAATTCAACAAGGACTACGATGCTGATATTGTGGCCCAATTCTATGCCACGGTTCACCTTGGGACTGATGAGGACAGGGCACTGACTTGGATGACGAATGACAAGTTGCTTTCAGTCAAGTGGAAAGCTTTCATGCAGCTGATTGGGGTGGAAGATCTAGGTCTTGAGTCTGTTGTCGGCTTTCGCCCCCACCGTCGCGCCAATGCCACTCACAAGCAAGCTCTGTGGCCCTACTGCACTCAGAGGATCAACCCTGAGATGAAGAAGGAAACCTATGAGCTGCCAGCCTATCTGGATATTCTTCACCGTATCTTCAGAGAGACTCTTTTCCCTCGCATCGGGAATCTGGACCAGGTTCACTCTTATCTCGTGGACATGCTTCTCTTCTATCAGCGGGAGAAAGGGGAGAACACCAGAGAGTCATTGGATATCTCTCATGTTATGTGGTCTGAGCTGGTTTCTGCTATCTCCGAGCGTAAGTGCCCGATTTATGTTCCGTTCATTATGCTGCTCATTGAGAAGGCCTGGGATCGTGTCTATCCCAAGGTGGTGCTGGAGATTGGAGAGTTGGTTTCTCACGATGTCAAGCGTCTGAGGAAGAAGGATAACTGGGGCACTCAGGCCCCTAGGACTAGAGTTCCTTCATCTGCTGCTGCCATGGAGACTGAGGAGGAGATTGGGGCTGAGGCTGAGGATGAAGATGATGACTACGTGCCTTTTGAGGCAGAGCCCTCTTGGGCCAAGAAGCTCAAGATCAAGGTGAAGAAGCCGTCGCCACATGGTCAGTACATGACTCATGTGGCTGAGAAGAAGGCCCGAGGTCGCCACAAGGAGCTCATGCGTCAGATGGGTGCTATTGTGATTAGTGGTTCTGAGGATAAGCTTACCAAGGAGGAGGAGTGGATTCAGCAGCACTGCCCTTGGACTGATTCTGATGCTGAGCACTTCCCGGCTGACGATGGTAGCGCAGATGATCCCTCTGAGATCTGATGGGTGTCCCTCGTTTGCCTTCACCTGGAGCCGTAGCAGCACTCCCTCTCCTTTTTGGTGTCTCGATGCCAAAGGGGGAGAGAGTTTAGGGATTTGTGTCTTGTGCCTTGTGTCTTCCGTCTTCTGTGTTTGTGCTTTCGCTTGTTGCTTTATTTGGTTTGTGTCAGTGAGACCTCAGTGCTGGTTCTGTCAGTAAGACCTAAGCTCGAGTCATATGGTGTGAGACATATGCTACCTTACCTTTCAGTATCTTTATCTATGTCTATCTAGCTTATGAGTTGCATGCTTATCATGTTATCTATATGTTGCTCTCATATATCTTGCTTAGGTAGTTGGTCACTAAAATGTAGGGGGAGCATTGATCCTGGAATCTGTGCCGTGCAGTCCAAAGCACTTATCGTAGCACACATCCAGGGGGAGCCCTTCTACATTTTAGGACGGTTGTGTTTTTGCGCTTATCCTATATCTATCATATTGTGCAAATCCTGTATTGTCATCAATCCACCAAAAAGGGGGAGATTGTAAGGGCATATTTATCCCCAAGATGTTTTGGTGATTGATGACAATGCTTGTGCGTACTAATCGTGTGCGTTTAGTTCTTTCAGAGATTCATCCATTGGCACGAGACGATTTCCTCCCCTCGGTGTTGTACTCAAGACGGTGTAGCTCCTTCGTTTCGTTGTTGGTGGACTAGTTTCGTAGGAGTCACCGTACTACCAAGAGGAGATCCGCTTTGGTAAGACTTGGGTGGAATCACACATACACATCCTTATCACACCCGTCGTCTTTCCTTCCGCATCTCTGGAGCTGTCGTTTTCCCCTTGCTATGCTTTGCTCTGCCCCAGCGGTAGTACCACGACCACAGCGGTAGTACCGCCGAAGCTCCCTAGCGGTAGTACCACTCTCAGAGCGGTAGTACCACTCTCAGAGCGGTAGTACCGCTCCAGGCGGTAGTACCGCTCTCCGAACGGTAGTACCACTTGGGATTTTCGGCCGTAGTACCGCTGTGCATCTGGGCTACTTCTGCCTCGATTCTCGAACGAAGTTTTCCGTGTCGGGTTTTGCGGCACTAAGGGAGGTAGTAGGAGCAGTAGTACCGCCCTAAGCGGTAGTACCGCTCTTCCCTAGCGGTAGTACCGCCCTGGAGTCAGGGCCCTGGCAGCGCGACAGTACCGCTGGGTTGAGAGGTAGTACCGCCCGGAGCGGTAGTACCGCTCTGTGCGGGGCTGGTGAGTGGGATAACGGTTGGTTTGTTCCTCCCACTATAAAAAGGGGTCTTGTTCCCCAAAGTTGACCTACCTCTTTCCCCCAAAGCTCCATTGTTGCTCCAAGCTCCATTTTCGCCCGATCTCTCTCCCTAGCCAATCAAACTTGTTGATTTGCTCGGGATTGGTTGAGAAGGCCCAGATCTACACTTCCACCAAGAGAAATTTGATTCCCCCACTTATCCCTAGCGGATCTTGTTACTCTTGGGTGTTGAGCACCCTAGACGGTTGAGGTCACCTCGAAGCCATACTCCATTGTGGTGAAGCTTCGTGGTGTTGTTGGGAGCCTCCAAGTGTTGTGGAGATAGCCCCAATCTTGTTTGTAAAGGTCCGGTTGCCGCCTTCAAGGGCTCCAATAGTGGAATCACGGCATCTCGCATTGTGTGAGGGCGTGAGGAGATTACGGTGGCCCTAGTGGCTTCTTGGGGAGCATTGTGCCTCCACACCGCTCTAACGGAGACGTACTTCCCTTTAAAAGGAAGGAACTTCGGTAACACATCCTCGTCTCCACCGGCTCCACTCTTGGTTATCTTGTCCCTTTACTTTTGCAAGCTTTCTCTAGTTATATCCATTGCTTGCTTGTGTGCTTGTTGTCTTTGCATCATATAGGTTGTCCACGTAGTTGCACATCTAGACAACCTATTTCATTGCAAGGTTTAAATTGTTAAAGAAAAGTCTAAAAATTGTTAGTTGCCTATTCACCCCCCTCTAGTCAACCATATCGATCCTTTCAAACTTGATCCGAAGTACCTTGATCATCATCATTAACTTCCTCTCTAGTCGGCGCAGGCACCACAGGAACATCTTCCTGAGCTGCGCTACTTTCCGGTTCAAGAGGCAGCACTTCATCGAGTTCTACTTTCCTCCCACTTACTTCTTTCGAGAGAAACTCTTTCTCCAGAAAGGACCCGTTCTTGGCAACAAAGATCTTGCCTTCGGATCTGAGGTAGAAGGTATACCCAATGGTTTCCTTAGGGTATCCTATGAAGACGCATTTTTCCGACTTGGGTTCGAGCTTTTCAGGTTGAAGTTTCTTGACATAAGCATCGCATCCCCAAACTTTTAGAAACGACAGCTTAGGTTTCTTCCCAAACCATAATTCATACGGTATGGTCTCAACATATTTAGATGGTGCCCTATTTAAAGTGAATGTAGCTGTCTCTAGAGCGTATCCCCAAAATGATAGCGGTAAATCGGTGAGTGACATCATAGATCGCACCATATCCAATAGAGTGCGATTACGATGTTCGGACACACCGTTACGCTGAGGTGTACCAGGCGGCGTGAGTTGTGAAACGATTCCACATTTCCTTAAGTGCATACCAAATTCGTGACTTAAATATTCTCCCCCACGATCTGATCATAAGAATTTTATCTTTCGGTCACGTTGATTCTCTACCTCACTGAAATTCCTTGAACTTTTCAAAGGTCTCAGACTTGTGTTTCATCAAGTAGACATACCCATATGTACTCAAGTCGTTAGTGAGAGTGAGAACATAACAATAGCCTCCGCGAGCCTCAACGCTCATTGGACCGCACACATCAGTATGTATGATTTCCAATAAGTTGGTTGCTCGCTCCATTGTTCCGGAGAACGGAGTCTTGGTCATTTTTCCCATAAGGCATGGTTTTCATGTGTCAAATGATTCGTAATCAAGAGACTCCAAAAGTCCATCAGCATGGAGCTTCTTCATGCGTTTGACACCAATGTGACCAAGGCGGCAGTGCCACAAGTATGTGGGACTATCATTATCAACTTTACATCTTTTGGTATTCACACTATGAATATGTGTAACATCACGTTCGAGATTCATTAAGAATAAACCATTGACCAGCGGGGCATGACCATAAAACATATCTCTCATATAAATAGAACAACCATTATTCTCGGATTTAAATGAGTAGCCATCTCGTATTAAACGAGATCCAGATACAATGTTCATGCTCAAAGCTGGCACTAAATAACAATTATTGAGGTTAAAAACTAATCCCGTAGGTAAATGTAGAGGTAGCGTGCCGACGGCGATCACATCGACCTTGGAACCATTCCCGACGCGCATCGTCACCTCGTCCTTCGCCAGTCTTCGCTTATTACGCAGCTCCTGTTTTGAGTTACAAATATGAGCAACCGCACCGGTATCAAATACCCAGGAGCTACTATGAGTACTGGTAAGGTACACATTAATTACATGTATATCACATATACCTTTGGTGTTGCCGGCCTTCTTATCCGTTAAGTACTTGGGGAAGTTCCGCTTCCAGTGTCTGCTTCCCTTGCAATAAAAGCACTTAGTCTCCGGTTTGGGTCCATGCTTTGGCTTCTTCCTGGCAACTGGCTTACCGGGCGCGGCAACTCCCTTGCTGTCCTTCTTGAAGTTCTTCTTACCCTTGCCTTTCTTGAAACTAGTGGTTTTATCGACCATCAACACTTGATGTTCCTTTTTGATCTCCACCTCTGCTGATTTCAGCATTGAATATACCTCAGGAATGGTTTTCACCATCCCCTGCATATTGAAGTTCATCACAAAGCTCTTGTAGCTAGGTGGGAGCGACTCGAGGATTCTGTTGACCACCGCGTCATCCGGGAGATTAACTCCCAGCTGAGATAAGCGGTTGTGCAACCCAGATTATGTGCTCGCTGGCAGAACCATTCTCCTCCATCTTACAACTGTAGAATTTGTCGGAGACTTCATATCTCTTGACCCGGGCGTGAGCTTGGAAAACCATTTTCAGCTCTTGGAACATCTCATATGCTCAGTGCTGCTCAAAATGCTTTTGGAGCCCCGGTTCTAAGCTGTAAAGCATGCCACACTGAACCAGGGAGTAATCATCACTACGCGACTGCCAGGCGTTCATAACGTCTTGAGTTGCTGGGAAAACGGGTGCTTCACCTAGCGGTGCATCTAGGACATATGCTTTCTTGGCAGCTCTAAGGATGATCCTCAAGTTCCGGACCCAGTCTGTATAGTTGCTGCCATCGTCTTTCAGCTTGGTTTTCTCTAGGAACGCGTTGAATTTGAGGGCAACATTAGCGTGGGCCATTTGATCTACAAGACATATTGCAAAGATTTTAGACTAAGTTCATGATAATTAAGTTCATCTAATCAAATTATATAATGAACTCCCACTCAGATAGACATCCCTCTAGTCATCTAAGTGATCCATGATCCGAGTCAACTAGGCCGTGTCCGATCATCACGTGAGACGGACTAGTCATCATCGGTGAACATCTTCATGTTGATCGTATCTTCTATACAACTCATGTTCGACCTTTTGGTCTCTTGTGTTCCGAGGCCATGTCTGTACATGCTAGGCTCGTCAAGTCAACCTAAGTGTTTTGCATGTGTAAATCTGGCTTACACCCGTTGTATGTGAATGTTAGAATCTATCACACCCAATCATCACGTGGTGCTTCGAGACAACGAACTTTCGCAACGGCGCATAGTTAGGGGGAACACTTTTCTTGAAATTATTATGAGGGATCATCTTATTTACTATCGTCGTACTAAGCAAATAAGAAGCAAAACATGATAAACATCACATGCAATCAAATAGTGACATGATATGGCCAATATCATTTTGCTCCTTTTGATCTCCATCTTCGGGGCGCCATGATCATCATCGTCACCGGCATGACACCATGATCTCCATCATCATGATCTCCATCATCGTGTCTTCATGAAGTTGTCACGCCAACGATTACTTCTACTTCTATGGCTAACGTGTTTAGCAATAAAGTAAAGTAATCTACATGGCGTTATTCAATGACACACAGGTCATACAAAAAATAAAGACAACTCCTATGGCTCCTGCCGGTTGTCATACTCATCGACATGCAAGTCGTGATTCCTATTACAAGAACATGATCAATCTCATACATCACATATATTTCATTCATCACATCCTTTTGGCCATATCACATCACAAGGCATATGCTGCAAAAACAAGTTAGACGTCCTCTAATTGTTGTTGCACGTTTTTTACGTGGCTGTTATAGGTTTCTAGCAAGAACGTTTCTTACCTACGCCAAAACCACAACGTGATATGCCAATTTCTATTTACCCTTCATAAGGACCCTTTTCATCGAATCTGTTCCGACTAAAGTGGGAGAGATAGACACCCGCTAGCCACCTTATGCAACTAGTGAATGTCAGTCGGTGGAACCTGTCTCACGTAAGCGTACGTGTAAGGTCGGTGCGGGACGCTTCATCCCACGATGCCGCCGAAACAAGATAATACTAGTAGTGGCAAGAAAATTGACAAAACCAACGCCCACAACAATCTTGTGTTCTACTCGTGCATAGAAACTACACATAGACCTAGCTCATGATGCCACTGTAGGGGATCGTAGCAGAAATTTAAAATTTTCTATGCATCACCAAGATCAATCTATGGAGTCATCTAGCAACGAGAGAGAGGAGTGCATCTACATACCCTTGTAGATCGCGAGCGGAAGCGTTCAAGAGAACGGGGTTGATGGAGTCGTACTCGTCGTGATCCAAATCACCGATGATCCTAGCGCCGAACGGACGACACCTCCGCGTTCAACACACGTACGGTTGGGGAAGACGTCTCCTCCTTCTTGATCTAGCAAGGTGGAGGGAGAGGTTGATGGAGATCCAGCAGCATGACGGCGTGGTGGTGGAAGTAGCGGCGATCTCGGCAGGGCTTCGCCAAGCTCAGCGAGAGGGAGAGGTATTACGGAGGGAGAGGGAGGCGCCAGGAGCAGGGGTGCGCAGCCCTCCCTCCTCCCTCTTTATATAGGGGCCCTGGCCCCTGGGGGGGGGGGGGCGGGGCGGCGGCCCCCTAGAGATTGAATCTCAAGGGGGGGGGGCAGCCAAGGGGGGGACTTGCCCCCCAAGCCAAGTGGGGCGCCCCCCACCCCTAGGGTTTCCAACCCTAGGCGCAGGGGGAGGCCCAAGGGGGGCACACCAGCCCACCAGGGGCTTGTTCCCCTCCCACTTCAGCCCATGTGGCCCTCCGGGATAGGTGGCCCCACCCGGTGGACCCCCGGGACCCTTCCGGTGGTCCCGGTGACCCCGAAACTTTCCCGGCAGCCGAAACTAGACTTCATATATATAAATCTTCACCTCCGGACCATTCCGGAACTCCTCGTGACGTTCGGGATCTCATCTGGGACTCCAAACAACTTTCGGGTTATCGCATACTAATATCTCTACAACCATAGCGTCACCGAACCTTAAGTGTGTAGACCCTATGGGTTCGGGAGACACACAGACACGACCGAGACGACTCTCCGGCCAATAACCAACAGCGGGATATGGATACCCATGTTGGCTCCCACATTTTCCATGATGATCTCATCGAATGAACCACGATGTCGAGGATTCAAGTAATCCCGTATACAATTCCCTTTGTCAATCGGTACGTTACTTGCCCGAGATTCGATCATCGGTATCCCAATACCTCATTCAATCTCGTTACCGGCAAGTCACTTTACTCCTACTGCAATGCATGATCCCGTGACCAACCACTTGGTCACTTTGAGCTCATTATGATGATGCATTACCGAGTGGGCCAGGAGATACCTCTCCGTCATACGGAGTGACAAATCCCAGTCTCGATTCGAGTCAACCCAACAGACACTTTCGGAGATACCTGTAGTATACCTTTATAGCCACCCAGTTACGTTGTGACGTTTGGTACACCCAAAGCACTCTTACGGTATCCGGGAGTTACACGATCTCATGGTCTAAGGAAATGATACTTGACATTAGAAAAGCTCTAGCAAACGAACTACACGATCTTGTGCTATGCTTAGGATTGGGTCTTGTCCATCACATCATTCTCCTAATGACGTGATCCCGTTATCAATGACATCCAATGTCCATGGTCAGGAAACCGTGACCATCTATTGATAAACGAGCTAGTCAACTAGAGGCTCACTAGGGACATGTTGTGGTCTATGTATTCACACATGTATTACGATTTTTGGATAACACAATTATATCATGAACAATAGACAATTATCATGAATAAGGAAATATAATAATAACCATTTTATTATTGCCTCTAGGGCATATTTCCAACAAGCCTTGCCTCTAAGGTAGGCCCCACATGGTTTGCCTCTTTTTTTAACATAACACGTCAAGTCGCAATTTGTTTGTTCACCCGTGGTAGACGATCCTCCCTCCACCAAGTGGACAACCAGTACACGTGCCAAATTACCACGTGGGCTGCCTTTTTCGTACAGAAATGAGCTCCACCGTGTACCCGCGCGGGTGTGGTTGGGAAAGAGACGGGAGTACGTGCGCCGTGCATGCACCTCTTCTCCTCGTGCACGTCCCCCACCTACATGGGTGTGTGTGAGAGATACAAACCGCGTTCGTGAGTGTTTTTTGTTTTGGGGTGGGGGGTTGATTTCGTGAATTATTTGTGGAATATGTGTCGATGACATCTCAAACAAAATTTTGCATGCAATGTGTGTGAAATGGAGGCCTATCCATATCATACATAGAGGGTCGGGCAATCCACGAGAAGAGAGGGAGGGGTCATAGCTATTGATAGAGTCGAAGAGAGGATCAAATGGGTGGGTGCGAGATCGATGAAGAGAGCTATCGAAATTGTGTGTGTGTGCAAGTCAAAGATATAGGGCGACTGGCCTACCAGAACGTTAGAGGGCACATGCCTAGTTTGTGTGTGGCAGGGAGACATGACCAGAGCGCTCGATGTATCGGTGTGTGTGTGTGGGGGGGGGGGAGGGGGGTGGGGGAGGGGTAGGCAGAGGCCTAACTATAGAGGTAGAATGACTCGTATATGTGTTGAGAAGGAGAGACCCATCTATGTCTTGAGGGGGATCGGTCAACATCCATACATAACTGAAGGACGGGAAATATGATGGGATAGAGAGAGAGAGAGGAGAGAGAGGGAGGGAGAGGGAGGGAGAGGGGTAGAGTGTTGGATGGGTGATGGAGTTGCTTCTTGGAGATGGTGGGAGAGGCCTACTAGACAAACTGAGGGTGGAACTGCAATGTTATCAATAAGAGTGGGGATGTGTTTCTGTGTGTGCCTGTGCGTGATAGATCCGTCGGGACGCATCCATGGATGATGAAGGGGAACCATGTGTTTGGTAAGCAAACCTAACTAGATCGGTAGATCAATTGTTGTTTGTCGGAGGAAGGGAGAGACACAACTAATGAGGTAGATCGATCGATGTGTGGGTAAAAACGAGTTATAAGGACCTACCTAGCTATATGTATAGTGAGAGATCGGTCGGTGTACGTCCATTTGTTAGAGGTAAATAAGGCCCAGCGAGACGGATAGACAGAGAGAATGGAGCTAGGAGGTGGTGCAAGAGGCCCAACTACTAGCTAGATAGGGGGAGGAGTGTGCGGTTGTGAGATCGATGAAAAGAGGGGCGAGAGTTTACACGTGTGTGCGACCGTATGAGAGACACGAGGCAAGGACACATAAAGGAGGAGATTGAAGGTGTGTGTGTATGTTGTAGGCAGGCATCGCTGGAGAGGTTTATCGATCGGTGTGTGTCGAAAGGAGTTGTGGAGACTCTGGGAGAACGACCTAAAGAAAAAAAAATGAATGTGCCCGGTGGATAGAATGCCGAGGGAGGGGGAGGGCGAGGAGGGCGTGTGCATGCACGAGAGAAAGTTAGTGGTAGCTACAAAGGTTAGAGGATCGTGTGGGTGTAAGAGACTAACAGAGATCATAATTTGATATGAAAGCGGATTCATATATTTGAATAGGAGATAATAGTGTTTTAAACATTGCATGCATGAATATAGCGGTGATACACGTGCTGTGCACATGTTATACCATAATGTGATAATGCATGGCGTTTGCAACTCACAGCTAAATGCCGAACAATCTAAACCATAGTATACATCAAACAATCTCACATTTTATTTGAATTTGTGATAATGTGTGGCGTTTGCAGCTTACAACTAAATATCGAACAATCTAAACAATACTATATATCGAACATTCTCACATTTTATTTAAATTTGTGGTAATGTGTGGTGTTTGCAACTCACATCTAAATACTTGTAGGCGTAGGGGGCAGGGCACCATACATAATGTGATTATGAAGATCTAGCTAGAGCTAGAAATGTAATGTGATTTGAAATCAAAATAAAGTGGATTAAAAAATCTAGTTCGAGTTCATATAGTACACATAGTTCATATGTAACTCGAGACTAATCATGTGGTGTGCTGTGAAGATAATACACAAACGATGGTTTAACTTGACAATAATGATGATTGTAGATCTTATTAAAACAGAGAAACGAATTCAAATGCTTTGACTTCACAACAATCATTACTGTAGATCTTATTCAAATAGAGAAACAAATTCAAATTTAGTTCATATTGAAGCGGTAGTATATACGTTTGGAATGCACTAAAACGTTCATTTGAGTAGTAGGTTGCATGCATTATACACGTAGCGAAATATTTTAATTGAACATAACATGAATTCAAAGTTTTGAATGACATTTGTGGTGTGCATTGATTTGGTACGGTACACCTTAGGCTTGTCCGGAAATTTCAACCCGCGTCTTGTTAGCCCGAAATATTTAAGATATATCTTTGTCTCGTTGTGCTCCGACAATTCCCTCCATCTCAACCCGCTCCTTGCTATTCTGAAATTACAACGCGTGCGAAAACTCCCACCTCCCGTGAAATCCTGACACACGAAATGCCCGTGGTACCCCTGAACCGAAAGAACCGCCTCAAATCAGTGGGGGTACTTTCGTAACTTACCCCATATTCCGGACAAGCGCGTCTCTAAGCCATGGTTCCCCACTTCCATCCCATCCGCCCACCCATTCGTACACTGAGGCCGCGAAAACCCGCGACAAAACCCCACACCCTGCTCCATCCGCCACCTAGCCGGAGCCTCTTCCCCGACGAGGTCGTCCACAGCAACACCTCGACGTCCCTCATCCACCGTACCGGATGAGGATCTGTCGTTGATCTCATCGTCCCACCGGTTTAGCCACCCTGTCCTCCACCTCCAAGGAGCTGCCCCGACATTCCCCTCGTCTTTCGCGCCACCTCCATTCCCACACCGCCATCTTCACCTGCACCACCAAAAGAGCATCATCATCACCGTTTCCTCGGATGAAGCTATGGCCTAATCGGCGCCACCAAAGAAGTTGTACACTAATCACCGCATTTTCTTCTTGATTCGATCTCACGGTGCTGCCGGCGCTTGGTCCCGAGCCGACATGGCGCGGCTCCATCCACGGCGGCGTCGCCGGCCACTTCCTCCATGGCGTCGCTCCCTCGGCGGCGACGTCCACATCAGTAGGAGCTGCTGCTACTTTAGCTCTCGCTCGTGCTGCTGCTCTGCTCTTGCTCTCGGTCCCCTGCCTGGTCTGCTCTTGCTATTGCTCTTGCTCGCGCTGCTTCTCTCGCTCTTGCTCTTGCTTGCGATGCTGCTCCAATTTAGCTACACTTCAGTCGACTGAATCGACTTTTGGGTCAGTCGATTTTCAGGGGCTGAGGGGGGGGGGCTTACCGGGGTGAAGGAAGAACCAGCCACACCAGGGAGGGGGGCTCGCCGGAGAGGTACCCCACTATCTATCTTAGGGTTCAGGGTGGGGGCGGTGGTTGCCGGAGGTGGCAGGGCGTTGGCGAGGGGATCGCCGGAGAAAAAGCTTGGCACGGGGGGGCCTAGAGGGATGGTCGGGGCGGCAGCGGACCGGCAGTGGGGAGTGTTTTCGGGGCGGGCGGGGCGGCACACCGCCGGCCGCGGGCAGCGGGGGTTGCTGTTTGGCCGGTGGTGGCTGGCGGCTCAGGGGGTGGAGGTTGAAGATGAACCGCAGGCCCTTGATTTCGTATTCAACGGTTGCAAAATCGACTAACCAGAGATGAAAAAGTCAGTCGACCGACGTGTAGCCTCACCTTGCTAGTGCGTTCAGTTTCGACAGCAAAATTCAGTTTCAACAGTTAAGTTCAGTTTCGACAGTTAAGTTCAGTTTCGACAGTTAAATTCAGTTTTGACAGTTAAGTTCAGAGATGAGCAGCTGATGTATTTTACATCTAGCACTTTGTGGTTATGTATTTTACGTCATGTATTGGAGATGCTATTAGAATTCCACTCAGGTTAACATTGTTCGTTGTCTCTCTTGTCCTGCTTCAGCCTCGGCGTCGTACAACTCACCGGAGCTGCTCCAACGATGAAACCCTCCATCACAGCGGAGCAGTACCTCGGGCTCCATCTCCAGACGCCTAAGATCTTCTTCCCTCCTCCGACAGCAAAGTCAACCGGAGCATCCTCATCGGGCAACCCAATCACGCTAAGATCGAGATGGCTTCTCCAAAGAGGTTGTACACTTGTTGCATCTCTTTTTACTCTACATGTTATATATATTGTCCACTGAGCACACAGATTTGTTCCTTTAGTGTCTCCTTGAAAGAAAAAACATAGGAATTTTAATTTTCACTTGTCCTCCTTTTCAAATTCCTATTCATGAAGCACACGACTAAGAGATAGTAGCATAATAGCATTATAACCGTACATTTTCTTGTGGTTTGACTTAATCTCACCATGCTTCTTTGCATCCTGTGATCTTCCAATTGTTGTGAATCAAACACCCAGATTGGCAGAAATCCTGTGTTTTTAAATTCTCTGTTTTGCACGTGCATTCCTATCCTATTCCTGTCTATTTCCTATCCCTGCATTGTTTGAATCCTCCAATTCAAACGAGCCCTTACAGAATTACTTCTCTTACATATAGTTGTCAAAGAAAACCTTGTGTGGTTTGTCCCGCTCCTGCTGCGCCGTCGTCCACCCCAGCTCAGCTGCTCCAACGATAGAAGGGTCCAGCACAGCAGGGATCCGGCCTCCAGACTGTCTTTTGCCGCCTCAAATCTTCTTCCCCGCCGCTGGCAGCCATGAAAACTGCATTACCATCATCAACCGAGCAGATGACCTCGAGGACTACACGGGTCCGCAAGAGAGGTCGCACTCTTTTGTGTCTGCTTACGTTATGCATCGCTTAATATTACATGCTACTTTATCGTCCTGTTCACCGATTAGACTCTGAGTCAGCTCCAAACTAATGGTCAAACTTGAGTTTTTAAATGGTTGTGGGGTACATATCGGGGCCGCTATCAATAGTATCTATCTACTATCTAGTTAATCTCCGGTGTCTACTATGAGTTTCATGTTGGGTGGGAAACAAACAATAAAGAAGCCATTATATGTATTTTTTAACTAAAGCCATTATCTGCTTGCTGTTATTGGTTTTGGGTCTATCCACAGGTTGCTACCATCACTCTGGATTTCTTCATGCACTCCTTACATAATCTCACTATGTTTTATTCCTATGCATGACAGTTATTGTAAACAATGGAACTGAACATGTAGAGCAAAAGAGACGAGACTTGCGTGGCAATAAAATTTCATGCAGACGTTGCTCCATGGTAGGCGCAAAGGCAGCCCCCCTCCATGCATTTCGGATTGTAATCGAGAGGAAGATATCTGTTCTGAGGGGGATTCAGAAGGAGAAGACAACTCCTATTTACCCCCTGAGGTCTTCGCTCTAACTTGGCATGCCGATGTTGGTTATATCATGCATATGGTGTCTTGCATTGCTTACTTTATACATCAAATATGTCATCTGCTTAGTTTAGACATCCTTTGTGCGAATGCCATCTGTTTAGTTTATTCACCGTTTATGTGAATTATGTAACGCTATCTTGTTTAGCCAGGCATCATATATATGAATTTTGCAATGCCATCCTGCTTAGCCAGTCATCTTATATGTAAATTATATCAGGCCATCCTTTTTTCATTATATATTACATTTGTCAACAATGTTAGTACATTCAACTGCTCTTCGTGTGCATCAGCCATTTGACACGGTGATGGCAAATTCTGGAGTGAAAACAAGGTCTTCAGAGCAGACTATGCTATCTGACGAAGCGCATATCTCGCTGGTTACGGATAGCTCCTCAAAGGAGGATTCAGAGACAGATGACCAGTCCTATTTCCCCCCGAGGTATATGCTCTATCTTGGCAGGGTTATGTTGCTCATATCGTGCGTATGGTGTCTCGCATTGCTATGTCATTTGAAATCTTTAGACATGCTTTGTGTGAATGCCACCTGTTCAGTGTCTAATTACCATAAATGTGAATTATGCATTGCCATGTTGTTGCAAGACATTATATATGTGAATTATACAATGCTATCTTGTTGCAAAGGCATTATATATGTGAATTATGCAATGCCATGTTGTTTAGCCAATCATCATGTATGTGGATTATATCATGCTATCATTTTTTTGTATTACGTGTTCCATTTGTCGACAACGTTTGTATATTCAACTACTCTTCCTGTGCATCAGCCATTTGAAGCGGTGATGGAAGTATTTGGAGTGAAAACAAGGTATTCAGAGCACACAATGCTACCTCCTGAAGTAGACATCTTGCTGGTTACAGAGAGCTCCTCAGAGGAGGATTCAGAGACTGATGACCAGTCCTATTTCCCCAAACAAGAAGCACTGGAGGATTTAAGCGCCAAACAAGAGAAAATTAATAAGCATGCTAAGCATCTTGCCAGCATTATGGGTACCCAGGATATTGTTTCTTGAGATCTTCTGAAGTGGTTTCAGTTCTGGATTTGTTTTGCTGCGGCGTTTATTGACGCTGGTCGCCAACTTTGACAACTAGTGTATATGATATGCTGCTTTGTTCCCTATATTTGCACTGGTGGTGAACTTTGATGCCCAATGGATGTAATATGTGTAATAGCCGTGATAGCCTAGCATTAGTTGCTTGCTTATTTATTTCCTTGTTGTCTTGTTTATTTGTTTGCTTGTAGTCATTGCAGTTCTTTTTCTGCGGTTTGCTAGTGGCTCCAATAACCTATTTTTTAAAACTCGGCGGCCACAATAACCATGGGCTAATATTTACTATAGTGACACTGGGCCTCCTACTGGCCGTAGAAACAGTGGGCCTTCTACAGGCCATAGAAACAATGGGCCTTCTACGGGCCGTAGAAACAATGGGCCTTTTGGGGGCTGTATCATCAATGGGCCTTATACGGGCCGTATGATCGATTGGCCAAACATGGGCCAAACAGACCGCATTATGGCCGTAAACGGGCTAGAGTTGGAATCGTCCGTTCATGGGCCGACCATAACGGGCCATCGATAATAGGCCGTATTTAATGACGCTATGAAAACGACCCAACATATTAACGGACCACAAACGAGCCGACTGTAACCACAGGTTGAATTTGGCCCACAAGTAGAAAATGACAGTAACGGGCCGTAAGTAAACGAATGCTGGAAATGAGCCCAAGAATAAATGGGCTCTGAGAAGGCTGAAAGATAACATGGGCTGGAAACGGCCAACGGAATAACGTGCCGTTAATGGGTATAAAGTGATACACTGTTCATTACAGGCCAGTTTCACCACGGTCCGTTAATGGGTGTAAAGTGATACACTGTTCATTACGGGTCAGTTTTACCACGGACCATTAATAGGCCAAGAGTTACATAGGGCCTCATATGGGCCGAAACACGTCATGGGCCATACATGCGCCAGAAGTGAAAATGGGCTAGAATCATATTGGATGGCCCAAATGACGCTACTGGGCCTAATTCAGATAGGGCGTAACGGGCCTTGGGTTAGCGGGCTATAAATGGGCTATATGCGAACATGCCGTTAACAGGCTTTCCATGGGCCGGCCCGCCACCTTTTGACCAAGTCAAACGGGCCGGCCTTTTCACAGGAATGGGCCTTTGTTGGGCCGTGCCACGTGTCGACGTATCATAGGCGCCTTCCGTCCAATGAGTGGATGACATCTGTCCCAACGATGAGCCGACACGTGTTTCCTCCAGCCAATGATGATTTTACACATGGAAAATCCCCATTGGTCGGTGCTGTTAACGGGTTATCGGATCCAAAACCCGACCCAATAGCTTAACGGCGTTCCGTTATGGTGGATGCCACATGTCGGTCACCCTTGATGAAAGCACTTCTATGATGCGCGATTTATCGTCATGGAAGTGGACACTTCCGTGATGATAATTTTGGTAATGTCATGGAACACTTTTACGACAGCACATGTATGACTATCTTGATTCTGTCATAAAATCATCATGGATGTACATGCATGACAAAAACACGACCTACTGTGACAAACACGTATCATCACGGAAGTGTATTTCTTTGTAGTGCATATCATCATACTACATCACAATCATTTTAACGCTATGTTGATATCCAAGATAAATCATTATCAACTCCCAGCTACTTATGCATGGCATGAGAAATTATAATCTATAATTGTCATTGCAAACATGTTTAATCATAATGGGTTGAATCATGGACACTAGGTTAAACATATTTACAAAAGTAGAACAAGTCGAGTTCATACCAGTTTCTCCCTGCCACGGCCAGTTCATCGGATGTCGTCATTATTGCCTTTCACTTGCATGACCGAACGATAAGAAAATAATAATAGTGCAAGAATGCCATGGACTAAGCTGGAATCTGCAAACATTTTATTCAACAGGAGAAGACAAGGTAAAATGTGCTCTTATTAGTTCAACAATTTTTCATATGAGAGCCACTCAACATTTTCATCGTGGTCTTCTCCTTGGTAAGACTCGGATAAAAAGAAAATAAGTTTAGAGAAGCACACTGGAATATTTTTGGAGTTTTTGATTTTCTAGAACGGGCAAATAAAAGGGAAAAGAAAAAACGAGAAAAACTATTTACACGGGAAAGCTCCCAACAAGCAAAAGAAGAACAAGGAAATCTTTTTGGGTTTTCTTTTTAATACTACTAAGAAAGCATAGAAAGTAAACTAGATACAACTATTTTTTTGCTTTTTCTAAAGTTTTTCAAACACACAAGAAGAAAGCAAGAAAATAAATATAAGCATGGATGATACAATGAAAAAGTGTGAATACTGACAAGTAGAATGATAAGTAGACATGAATGTAAGGTTAGTGGAAACACGTACTCCCCCAAGCTTAGGCTTTTGGCCTAACTTGGTAGTCGATCAATAGCCTGGAGGGTAGAAGTCTGCGTGGAAGCTGACAGAGGCTCACGATGCGGATGCCTCGGCACGCCGTGCTACCACCAGTGCTGCATTATGAGCTTGAACCTTGCTCTCAAGAACAAAATATCTTCCCTTGCTGTAATGATCAAAAAGAGCAGGCGCAGGCAAATATATGTGCACAACAGAGGTTTGGTTGAACAATAAATTGTACGTGAAATCATGATTTTTTCCCTTGAGGATCTTATGGCTTTTTAAAGCCTTAAAATCTAAATATTGCGTGGGTAGGATAGGATCAAAGGGCAAAGGTGAAACACCTAGCTCTCGTGCCAAATGCGTGGCATAAATTCCACCATAGAACCAGCCACTGTTAGCATTATTCCGAAGTCTACATGCAACAATCGCTCCAAAGTTATAATTCCATTCATCAGTGAGAGCGGTGTGAATGAAGCTCAAGTCTGGCGCACAAAGTATGCTACAGTCTTGCTTGTCTACTATGCATTTCCCGTTAAATAATGCAAAGTACTGGATTGGGGGAAAGTGAATGCTCTTTATTCTTCTTTGTGTTACTCCCCTATTTTCATAGTTACAAAGGCTAGTCAAGAAAGACTCATACTCAGCCTTCGGTGGTTCATCAAGCGAACCCCAATATGGCACTTTGCAATGGTAAGCAAACTTCTCCAGTGAGATGGTAAATGGATTATCATAAAGCTTAAAAGACACCCTAGACTCACAAGGGAAAAATGTAAATCCTTTGACAAATGACTCAGTGAGAAGTTGGCGTTGTTCACACTTATCTGAAAGGTAGGGACCGAGGCCAGCATTGTGAACATATTGCTCAAATTCCTCCTTAATGCCCACACGCACCATATATTCATCGCAAGGCCATAAACATGTTTTGGTGGTGGCATCACGCGTGGAACTTTCACTTGGTTCAACATAAGATGGGCGAACAGAACTGTCACTAGAAGATGCCCCCGAGGATCGTCTCCTCGAAGCAGTCCTTCCAAATAGGTTCATCGTGTCCGCGTACAATTTTCTGAAAATAAAATTTTTTGGGGTGACAAAAATTTATCAACGAAACTTCACAAAATTGATAGCAACTACTCCTAGGGATACATAGAGGCCATAGCAAGCATTCAAACTACTCAGAACACTAAGAATTAAACATGCAAGCTCATCTACAACAGCACCAAGAGTAGCTAATTATTCAAAGTATAAACCAGAAAAACAAAAACTAACTGGACAAATGATGGAGTCACATATCAAGCAACAATCCCCCGAAACAGTTTCGAAAACGAAGCTTCGAGCTAAGAGATCGAAATCTGCGGGTTTGAGCTCAAGAACACGGAAGAGAGAGCAATGTGGATTTTTTTTCTAGAGGTAAGTGATGATGTGGGCTAAAGAGATAAGTGAGGGGGCCCACGTGGGGACCACAACCCACTAGGGTGCGCCTGGGGGTCCTGGCACGCCCAGGTGGGTTTCCCACCTGGTGCACCTCCCTCTGGTATTATTTGCACCAAAAATTCATAAATATTCAGAAAAAAATCATATCAGGTTTTCAGAGCATTCTAAGAACTTTTATTTTTGGGTCATTTTTTATTGCACGAGAAATTCAGAAACAGACAAAACATGGCATTTTATTTTATTTAACTAATAAAAACAAAAAACAAAAGGTAGGGACAGAAGATAATGCTTACTAAATTCATCAACTTCATACCGCTCAAAAATGATTCATTAGTAAGGTTGATTAGGTCTTATTAACAACCACTTTCAATTAGCATGAAACCGAAGAACTTTCGTAAATCACTAAGTTACCTCAATGGGGATATGCATTTCCCCAACAATAAGCATTTCATATTTCTTTTTGACAGTAGGTATAGGTATTTGAAAACTTCCAATAGTGATTGTCGGAGATTTTTCAATAACATTAATACCATTCATTTGGAATTGTTTCTTCGGAAAGTGCACTGTATGCTCATTACCATTAATATGAAAAGTGAAATTGATTTTATTACAATCAGTAACAGCCCCTATAGTATTCAAGAAGGGTCTACCAAGGATAATCAACATGTTGTCGTCCTCGGGCATCTCAAGTATAACAAAGTCAGTCAAAATAGTAACATTAGCAACAACAACGGGCACATCCTCACAGATACCGATAGGTATGTCAGTTGATTTGTCGGGCCATTTACAAAGATATTTCAGTATGTGTGAATTTAAAAAAGTCAAGTCTTTTATATAAAGAGAAAGGCATAACACTAACACCAGCTCCTAAATCACACAAAGCAGTTTTCACATAATTCTTTTTGATAGAGCAAGGTATAGTGGGTATTCCCGGATCTCCAAGTTTTTTAGGTACTCCATCTTTGAAAGTATAGTTAGCAAGCATAGTGGAGATTTTAGCTTCCGATATTTTTCTCTTATTTGTGATGATGTCTTTCATATACTTTACATAAGGAGGCATTTTAAGGATATCAGTCAAGCGAGTACGCAAAAAGACTGGCCTCAGCATTTCAGCAAAGCATTCGAATACTCCATCATCTTTCTTTTTAGTTGATTTGGATGGAAAAGGCATATGTTTTTGAACCCACAGTTCTCTTTCTTTACCGTGTTTTCTAACAAAGTCTCTTTTATCATATCTTTTATTCTTAGGTTGTGGGTTATCAAGATCAACAGGTGGTTCTATCTCAACATCATTATCTGGTTCTTTATCATTATTTGGTTGAGTGTCTTCATGAACCTCATCATTGTCTTTTTCATTATCACTAGGTGGATGTTCATTACCAAATTGAGTTTCAGCATCAGAGATAGAAGTTTCATTTTCATTATCAGGAGGTTTGTCTATTTCAGGTTCACGAGAAGCATGCAAAGTCCTATCATTTTTCTTTTCCTTTTTATTTTTAGAAGGACTAGGTGCACTAGTGTTATTTCTTTGCTAATCTTATCAAATTCTTTTTGGGTGTCCCTTAGGATAAAGTGGTCCTGAGTCATTTTACCTCCTCTAGTTGCAACTCTAACAGCAAAGTCATGTATATTATGATTCATTTCATCAAGTAATTCTCTTTGTGATTTAGCAACTTGTTCTAACTGGGTTTGAACCATAGAAGCATGTTTTCCAACACCTCTAACATCATTTGAGATTCTAAATAACAAGTCACTCAAGCGAGCAATCATATCAGAATTGTATTTCAATTGTTTCATAACATTTGCATTGAAGTGGTTTTGCTTCCTAATGTAATTATCAAACTCATAAAGGCATTGACTAGGATGTTTATTATGAGGATCATTGACGGTGTCCTGGACTAGGGGGTACTCACCACGTCGTCTCCCTATCTCTTGGATTGGTCCGAGGACCCCCAGGTCCGTTTACTCATGGGCCAGTTCGGACAGGTCCTGCCGCATACAAGGAAGACTCCACAAGACTTGGCACCCAAGACAAGGACTCTCCTAAACCCTAGGCCTCCGGTGTGTTATATAAACCGAGGCCAGGCTAGTCAATAGACAATCTCATATTCATTACTACAATCTCGTGGTAGACACATGTACTTTGTACTACACCCATATGAAAACAATCAAAAGCAGCATGTAGGGTATTATCTCTTCAAGAGAGCCCGAAGCTGGGTAAATCCCGTGTCCATGTTACCATCATTCCAAGATGCCTAGCTTAGGACCCCTACTACGAGATATGCCAAATTTGACACCGACATTGGTGCTTTCATTGAGAGCCTGTTGGGTGGTCGTCATGGATTGATGGGAGTAAAAATCAACCATCAGGTGATATTTTTCTAGTATTGATCTATTTCACGTATATTAACTTCTTCTTTTTTTTAGCAAATTATTGCCCCCGGCTTGCAACTATGTTTGCAGAACTATAATTAGGTTAGAACTTCTCGGGCGGCGGCTCTTGGCGAGACATTAGACCGCTGGGTTCGGAAGCCAGATTGCTTCGCAATCGATCCGAAGTGGACATAGATGCCGGCGAAGATCTGTGCTCTGTAGAAATTGCAGGAGCGGCCATAGACCGGACAAACACGGTGCCCAAAACCAATCTGGTTGACTGCTGCAAATTGGTTGCAGAGTTTGAAGGGGTCAATGCATCATGTTGATTTGCATGTCTGCCGCTGGTGGACAAAGCACGCGGAAAGGCGTCAGGGAGGCTCTTCTCCTCTTTTTCCTTTCTTTAACCTATAGTAGTATTTACACTGCGGCTCATGGACCTCCACCTCTAATTGAACGTGCATAAGACAAGCACTAACGCACTAGTACTAATTCGGCTGTGTTTTGCCTCATGTGAAGCTCCAGAGCGCTACGGGTAGCACTCGCACGACGTTCAAGGTGCTCTTTACCCTGAACTTTTTGTACGAGCATAGTTGTCCCTTGAAAAAGATGTTCTCCACTGGCTTGTGTTGCTTTGTTTTTGCAGAAACTTTTCAGGCGTGGCGCTTCATATGGAGTTCTTCGTCCACTTGTTTTGAGGCGACCCGACGTGCCACCGCCGCATTGACATTGTCATCGCGTCACTCAACCGAGCCGTTGTCAACAAAGCCCATCGAGGCCGAAGACAGTCTGACTTAGGCAGCCACAGGGAGATTTGACCTTCTTTTTTCCTTTCTCTCTCTTTCTCTTACTTAATTAAGCCTGGAGGTCCACCACACTTTTTGCTAATGATTTGTCTTTCATGCACTTCCCGTGATGCAACGAGTACTACTATAGATGTGGCACATTCACCGAGACTTGATTGATGCCATGAGCTAGTCTACCAAGTGACTTCCGTATGAAGCTATATAATCACTTTGGGGTAGTTCTTTCACTGCTATGGCTATATCCAAATCAGGTGCTATTCTTCCTTATGTACTATATAAATTATTTGTGCTATTATATTTTCTGTCGGTTTGCACTCTTGTGCATATACACGCAACTGTTTGGCCTATCCAACGCCGCATTTGGAGCTTAGACCACCCTGCGAGTTTGGACTTTGTCACCTCATCGCGCCGATGCCCTGTGTCGTCATCGGCCTTGCGCCAGGCCAAATCTCCTTTAATAATTTATTTTACATAAGTAATTTTGTGAAGAAATTTTCTTTTCTTTATTTTGTTATTATTATCTGTCTTGTGATACTTCACGCATGTAGACGGTGTCATGGCGGGCCGATGTCATCATCCCGCCTGCGTCAACCAAGTTTTGGGGTCACCTCGACGCGCGTCCCTTTGCCGACATCTCCGCGCGGCCATTCCGCCGACCCGACCTCGGCGCTCAGACCATGTTTATTTAATTATTTACTTTGCTTGAGTTAATTAAGCAGAAGAACCTTTTTTTAGAAAAAAAGGTATATTATTACTATCATTACTTGTTAGTACCTTTGTCTTGCACTATTTTTATGTGCACAGGTAATCAACTTCGACTGCGTCACGCGGTCAACTTTGTGGGCCGATGTCGTCGTCCTGCGTGCACTGATCAAATTGTGGTGTCGCTTCAACGCGCGTCCCTGTGTGAACCAGCTTCAACCGTGCTATGTCGTCACTTCGTCAAGCCGAGCTCTTTTTTCGGACACTTTAGAACCGGCTTGGGGGCTGGGACCTCGGCCAGGCCAAGGACTATGCCTTCGTCCCGCCATAAGTCCGAACCTCATCATCAACATCGAGCACATTAACCAGCTAAGTCGCTTTCATGCTAAAAAACTATCAATTTTAAATTTTGTTTGGTTCGTCCAAGCATTATACTTTTTTTGGCAAAGAGTTGATTGTGAAAAACTTACTTGTCAAAACTTTGTTTGTGACACACAAATTCAAATGCCCCGTTTACTTGGGGGCTTCCTTTATGAAGTATTTCCTCTTGCATATGATTATACTTGTACGGCTTCGTTCCTTGTTCATGTATTATGCCACAATATGCACCATATTGACTTAAGTGTTCCGCAAGCTGGGTTGCCTCGCTCTTGTGTTTACCCCTACGTTCCTGATTGTTCGGCTAGGGAGTAAAGGGAGCACCTCTGCGATTGTCATGGTCGGATCATCCGAGTTCGAACCTCAGACTTGGTGAAGCCGAAAGCTAGCGCTCTTATTGTTTACAATCATGGTCGGCACACAACAGAACTCATGAGTACAAAAAATCTATTGCACAAGTCTCATAGTGACAATGAGCAACCGAACAAAGGTATCGGTGGAGGTACTATTTTCTTCCAAGATGCTTCTTACACTTCATCAGTAATATTACATAAGTTCCCTGAGCGCACTTTGTGTGTTACAACCTTATGGCCCGATTGTCTGGTTATCGGAAACACCGTTGATATTCTCGACAGGTGGAGTACATAACACTTTTCGGTCCTTGACCGAAGAGGGAGAAGCCGACGGTCGGTTAAGACGCGTTTAAAGTTTGGTGAACACAGATATGATATAAGTACTTCGGTACATACAATCATTATACATAAAAATTCTTTTACCCAAGTCACTCGGGGGCTCTTAAATTTATATGAGTTGTTTTATAGTAAATGTGTTTTCTTCTTGGTCGTTGCAAAGTCTTTTTTACCACTCCTTTTTTGACTTGAGTATATGGTCAATAGCCAGATAGCCTGTCTTCTCTCTAAAAGCCGGTCGAGTGTAGTTTGCTAAACTGGCTTCGAAGAAGTACTCCGGCTTTGGGATAAGGAGCTTGAAGTCGTAGGCTGACCCGCGTGAAGTCTTGAGATCGGAGTGGCATGATAAAGCACGACAGAAGCACAGTTTTTTCTAAGACCAATTTTTGGATTGGCACCAAACACTTGATCTTGTTCGGACGTCAAGTTTTTACTGACGTTTTTGGTTTTCCAAGGTTATGTCACTTTTAAACTATTTGTGTGTTTTCAACATAAGTCTTGCAGTGCAACGCCGGACACCTTTAGAGATTCGGCAAAAACATTCCCGGATATTGCTATATATGCATCGGTTTCAAATTGTGTCTTGGGTCGATAGTTGGGTTGCCCGGCTCCTGTGCTTGCCTCCTACATTCCGCTTTGTTCGGCTTGGTGTGCAAAAGGAGAACCACTGTGATTGTGCTTCCAGCTCACATGGTTAAGCACCTCAATGGAGAAAGCCGAAAACCGACTGTCACAATAAGCGTAAACTGGTCAGTGATCCGATGACTATGTTAAATGACAGGCCGTTCATAACATTGGCCAAAGTGTTTACGGCTTAACCTTGGCTGTTGCCGAACACTAACCGGGGGCTCATAGCTAGCTTCCCCAGTTTAAAGCTCCTATGACTAAGTGAAGGTTATAAAGCCCGCATATCTGATTGCCTCGTTTCCGCTAACACAACCGCCTTCGGGTACCGAGACGTCGGCTAAGGGTTGTCTTGTTATTGCCGAAACACCTTGCGTAGTATCTACAAAGGGGTAGAAGCCGACGATGGGCCACTTTCAACTGATAAACGGTCACAACGGAGTCAAAATAAACATATCATCAACATTTGTACTAAATATACAAGGGCTGCCTTCCGTAACCATCGTTATAAAGCCATAAATATGCATCAATTTGACTTAAGATTTTGGCCAAGCTGGGTTGCCTGGCCCCTGTGCTTACCCCTACGTTCTCGATTGTTCGGCTAGGTGGTAAAGGGAGCACCTCTGTGATTGTTACTGTCGGGTCATCCGAGTTAGTACCTTAGACTGGGTGAAGCCGAAAGCTAGCAATCTTAAAGTATCACATTGGTTAGGCAATGACGGAAGTGAAAATTTTGGTTCATTAATACCGTAGAGTTTGGGAACTTTCCCTGAACTAAATCCTCAATATTTTTCTCCTACATTGATTGGAGGCGAGGTTTCATGATCATGGTTGGCATGACAACCCAAAGAAAGGAAGCGATAGCAGGATTATTTTCTTTGGAAGATGTTTCTTACATTATAAAGTAATATAACATATCTCTCCACGTACCTTTGATTATAAAACCATATGGCCGGATTGCCTTGTTTGTCGTAAATCTTTGCCCTCGTCAAGGCTTTATAAAGTGGGACAAACACTCCCCGGCTACTGGCCGAGGAGGTTGAAGCCGATGGTTTATCAACAAAGTTTTGTACAATGCGGATTCGAGTATTAATGATGTAGAGTACTTGGATACGTAGAATCATTACACATAATTTGTGATTTTACTTCGACATCGATCCTTAATTCGGCCACCCGTGCCCACATTAAGGCTCGAGGGCTACTGGGCTTCGTGCTTATCATTTACAAATATCAAAGGGGTATATCGATCCCCTGATCTGGTGTTGCCACCCGACCAGTGTCTCGGGGGCTACTGCATTGACAATCCAATGCAGAAAATTTAAAGTGCAATATAGTTTTCGAGGAGATTATTATCCTCAGGTTGGTCGGCCGCACCCAACCTGAGTCTCGAGGACTTTCCACACCGCGTTTCTATTCCTAAGTATGCTGCCCAGCTGGGAATTGATCCTCAGGCTGATTTTATGAATCGACCTGAGTCTTAGGGGCTACTAGGGTTAGCTGTTTGATTTTTTCCTTCAGGTGCATCCCGGATATTAGGCCAACACGCACCTTGAGGGCTACTGGCTATACATCTTGGCAGAGATTACATTGCACAATACGGAATTAAATTCATAAAAATCAGCCCATGGCCGAGGTGGCGCACCACCTCGGATACAGTCCGGCGTTGGTGCTCGACTACAATAGACACCCCGTAAGCAGTTCGGCATAAAACTCGGACGCCAGTGGCTGGCTCCGTAGAGGGCATTTCTAGCATTAAGCTCGGCTAAACTCCTTCGACTTTTTTGAGCCAAGGTGATCTATGACACCTCAGTACTCTCCGGCGTTGGAGCTCGGATACTCTTTGGCGTTGGAGTTTGGATTCAATCCGACGTTGGAGCTCGGATACAGTTCGGTGTTGGTGCTCAGCTGTAAAAGATACCTCAAATGCAGTCCGGCGTTGGAGCTCGAATGCAAGAGGACACCGCCGCACGGGGACAACTCCAAACCCGAGGTGGGTGTAAAAATAACAAGGCATTGATAAAGGCCGAAGACTTAAAGGGTGATAACCCACAAGTATAGGGGATCACAATAGTTTTTTAGGGTAGAGTATTCAACCCAAATTTGTTGATTCGACACAAGGGGAGCCAAAGAATATTCTCAAGTATTAGCAGCTGAGTTGTCAATTCAAGCACACCTGAAAACTTAGTATCTGCAGCAAAGTGTTTAATAGCAAAGTAATATGATAGTAGTGGTAACAGTAACAAAAGTAAAGACAGCAAAAGCAATGTTTTTGGTATTTTGTAGTGATTGTAACAGTAGCAACGGAAAAGTAAATAAGCGAGAACCAGTATATGGAAAACTCGTAGGCACCGGATTAGCGATGGATAATTATGCCGGATGCAGTTCGTCATGTAACAGTTATAACATAGGGTGACACAGAACTAGCTCCAGTTCATCAATGTAATGTAGGCATGTATTCCGTATATAGTCATACGTGCTTATGGAAAAGAACTTGCATGACATCTTTTGTCCTACCCTCCCGTGGCATTGGGGTCCTATTGGAAACTAAGGGATATTAAGGCCTCCTTTTAATAGAGAACCGAAACAAAGCATTACACATAGTGAATACATGAACTCCTCAAACTATGGTCATCACCGGGAGTGGTCCCGATTATTGTCACTTCGAGGTTGCCGGATCATAACACATAGTAGGTGACTATAGACTTGCAAGATAGGATCAAGAACACACATATATTCATGAAAACATAATAGGTTCAGATCTGAAATCATGGCACTCGGGCCCTAGTGACAAGCATTAAGCATAGCAAAGTCATAGCAACATCAATCTCAGAACATAGTGGATACTAGGGATCAAACCCTAACAAAACTAACTCGATTACATGATAAATCTCATCCAACCCATCACCATCCAGCAAGCCTATGATGGAATTACTCACGCACGGCGGTGAGCATCATAAAATTGGTGATGGAGGATGGTTGATGACGACGACGGCGACGAATCCCCCTCTCCGGAGCCCCCAACGGACTCCAGATCAGCCCTCCCGAGAGAGATTAGGGCTTGGCGGCGGCTCCATATCGTAAAACGTGATGATTTCTTCTCTCTAGTTTTTTTCTCCTCGAAAGCCAATATATGGAGTTGGAGTTGGCATCGGAGGGCCACCAGGGGGCCCACAAGGTAGGGGGGCGCGCCCAGGGGGGGGAGGGGCGCCCCCCACCCTCATGGACAGGGTGTGGGCCCCCTGGTCTTCATCTTTGGCGAGGATTTTTTATTGTTTTTTCTAAGGTGTTCCGTGGAGTTTCAGGTCATTCCGAGAACTTTTATTTTCTGCACATAAAACAACACCATGGAAATTCTGCTGAAAACAACGCCAGTCCGGGTTAGTTCCATTCAAAGCATACAAGTTAGAGTCCAAAACAAGGGAAAAAGTGTTTGGAAAAGCAGATACGATGGAGACGTATCAAAGGGCTCCTCGGATACCCGTCGTGTAAACTCTTCAGATTTAGCTCGAAATCCTCAAAGATAGATGGTGGGAAGATTTGTTGAACCAGTTTTCAAGATCGGCGACCAAAGACGAAGAGCAGTTCGGAAGAACCGAGGAGCGTCCCCAACTTGAAGACCGGTTTAGGGGGCTACTGACGGTGTCCTGGACTAGGGGGTACTCACCACGTCGTCTCCCGATCTCTTGGATTGGGCCGAGGACCCCCAGGGCCATTTACTCATGGGCCAGTTCGGATAGCTCTTGCCGCATACAAGGAAGGCTCCACAAGACTTGGCGCCCGAGACAAGGACTCTCGTAAACCCTAGGCCTCCGGTGTGTTATATAAACCGAGGCCAGGCTAGTTAATATACAATCTCGTATTCATTACTACAATCTCGTGGTAGACACATGTACTCTGTACTACACCCATATGAAAACAATCAAAAGCAGCATGTAGGGTATTATCTCTTCAAGAGAGCCCGAAGCTGGGTAAATCCCGTGTCCATGTTACCATCGTTCCAAGACGCCTAGCTTAGGACCCCTACTATGAGACATCCCGGATTTGACACCGACAATCATCACTATCATTGAATTTCATTAAAGATTTTACCTCTACCACCTTGGTTGGTGGTGGTGCTTAAAGCCCATGTATTTCTTCAATAGGTGGTAAATTTTTAACATCCTCGGCCTTAATACCTTTTTCCTTCATAGATTTCTTTGCCTCTTGCATATCTTTAGGACTAAGATATAGTATACCTCTCTTCTTCGGAGCGGGTTTAGGTGGTGGTTCAGGAATAGTCCAATCATCATAATTTTTCAATATGTTATTCAATAATGCTTCAGCTTGAGTAATAGTTCGTTCCCTAAAAACACAACCAACACAACTATCTAGGAAGTCCCTAAAAGCATCGATTAGTCCATTATAGAAGATATCAAGTATTTCATTTTTCTTAAGAGGATGATCAGGCAAAGCATTAAGTAACTGGCAAAGCCTCCCCCAAGCTTGTGGGAGACTCTCTTCTTTAGTTTGAACAAAGTTAAATATTTCCTGTAAGGCAGCTTGTTTCTTATGAGCAGGAAAATATTTTTCAGAGAAGTAGTAAATCATATCCTGGGGACTACGCACACAACCAGGAGCAAGAGTATTGTACCAAGCTTTAGCATCACCCTTTAATGAGAACAGAAATAACTTGAGAATATAGTAATAGCGAATCTTCTCATCATGAGCAAAAAGGGTAGCTATATCATTCAACTTAGTAAGATGTGCCACAACAATTTCAGTTTCATAACCATAGAAAGGATCAGATTCAACCAAAGGGATTAACTCTGGCTCTACAGAGAATTCATAATCCTTATCAGCAATAACAATAGGTGAAGTAGCAAACTCAGGATCACATTCATTTTAGCATTTAGAGATTTTTCATTATACTTGTGTAATAATTTCTCTAGATCATCTCTATCCTTACAAGCAAGAATATATCTAGTTGCCTATTCACTCATAACGTAGCCTTCCAGTACCTTAGGCAATTCTTATCTAGGAGGGCTATCTCTAGCAAGTGTTTAACGAGTTTTAGTTTCAAGCTCATCATCAGATTCAACAACATCATGTTGTATTACTCTAGCAATTTGTTCATCAAGAAATTCACCAAGTGGCACACCATCATTATCAAGCATGGTACTAGCATCATCATAAGCATCATTCATAGTAGAAGTAGCATCATCAATAACTTGGGACATATCAGAATTAATAGCATGTGGTGGTGTTGCAAGTTTACTCATAACAGAAGGTGAATCTAAAGCAGAACTGAATGGCAGTTCCTTACCTCCCCTCGTCTTTGAGGGAAATATCTTAGTCTTTGGATCCTTCAGATTCTTCATAGTGATAAATTGATAATAATCCCAAGTGACTCAACAAATATAGCTATGTTCCCCGGCAACGGCGCCAGAAAAAGGTCTTGATAACCCACAAGTACAGGGGATCGCAACATGTTTCGAGCGTAAGTATTTAACCCAAATTTATAGATTCGACACAAGGGGAGCCAAAGAATATTTGAAGGTATCAGCAGCTGAGTTGTCAATTCAACCACACCCGAAGATTAATTATCTGTAGCAAAGTGATTAGTAACACAATAGTATGATAGTTTTGATGATAGCAGTAGTAGTGACAGTAACGGTAACGGTGATAGCAGTGATATTGTAGCAGTATCGATAGTAGTAGCAACGGTAGTAACTTAGCAGAAACAATATAAGATAAATTCATAGGCATTGGATCGGTGACTTGTTGGATGATATTCATCATGTGACAGTTATAACCTAGGGCGATATGGCACTAGCTCGAGTTCATCGATATAATGTAGGCATGTATTCCGTAAATAGTCATACATGCTTTATTAAAAGAACTTGCATGACATCTTTTGTCCTACCCTCCCATGGCAGCGGGGTCCATATTGGAAACTAAAGGATATTAAGGCCTCCTTTTAATAGAGAATCGGAACAAAGCATTAACACATAGTGAATACATGAACTCCTCAAACTACGGTCATCACCGAGAGTGGGCCCGGTTGCTATCACTACGGGGTTGTCGGATCATAACCGTAATAGTGACTATATCTTGCAAGATCGGATTGATAATCCCCAAGTGCAGGGAATCATCGTAGCAATTTCCAAAGGTGGAAGTGATAAGTATGGAGTGTCAAACCCACAAGGAGCTAAAGGTAAGATCAATATTCTCTCAAGTCCTATCTGCCACTGATACGACTCTACGTACGCCGAACGTTTGCTTCCAACTAGATACGAGAAATAAAACTATGTTGTGGGTATGAAGAGGATAACTTTGCATTATATCAGAGAGCTAAAAATATAAAAGTAGGTGCTGTTATCATAAAGTTAGAATATATTACTAAATATTATAAATAGCGAGTGTGGAATAATGATGGATCGGTGTGCGGAATTGTCCTAGGCAATTGTTAACAAGACCGGTAATCACTATTGCAATTTCATATGAGGGAGAGGCATAAGCTAACATACTTTCTCTTCTTGGATCACATGCACTTATGATTGGAACTCTAGCAAGCATCCGCAACTACTAAAGATCATTAAGGTAAAACCCAACCATAGCATTAAAGTATCAAGTCCTCTTTATTCCCATACACCATGTCCCACTTATCCGTGTTTGTGTTTCAGTCACTCACGCAACGCAGACAATAAGTAAACCATGGACATATTGCAACACCCTACAACGGGAATCCCTGATGCTTGCGCGACACATAGGGCACCATAGGACAGCACCAAAATAAAACATACAACTGATACCAATCTAGATCATCAGTCAACCCAAAGACAAAAGATATCTACTCAAAACATCATAGGATGGCAACACATTATTGGATCATAATATGTGGCATAAAGCACCATGTTCAAGTAGGGATTACAACGGGGTGCGGGAGAGTGGACCGCGTAAAAGAGATGAGGATGGTGATGATGATGGTGATGTTGATGAAGATGATCACCTCGGCGATGATTCCCCTCCCGATGGCACTCCAGCGCCACCAAGAGAAAGGAGGAGAGGTTCTCCCCCCATGTGCTTCCCCCTCCATGGCCTCCCCCCTGGATGGGGAGAGGTTCTCCCTCTGGTCCTTGGCTTTCATGGCAATGATGGCCCCTCCGGGATCCTCCATGGTCTCCGGTGATGATGGCCCCCTCCGGCAGGTTGCCACACAGGGCTAGATTGACTTCTCGTGGCTACAGAGGCTTGCGGCGGCGGAACTCCCGATCTAGGTTTTTTTCTGGAGGTTTGGGTATTTATAGGAGGGTTTGGCGTCAAGAACAAGTCAGGAGGACCCACGGGGTGTCCACAAGGCAGGGGGCGCACCCCAGGGGGGTGGGCGCGCCCTCCACCCTCATGGGCTCCACGAGCTTCCTCTCCGGTAACTCTTTGCTCCAGTATAGATGGGTTGTTGATGACAAAGAACAAAGATCCCCCTCTCCGGAGCCCCAAACGGACTCCAGATCCGCCCTCCCAAGGAAGAATAGGGCTTGGCGGCGGCTCCGTCTCGTGGATCGTGATAATTCTTTTTCCCTATTTTTTTCTGGAAATATGTGATTTTATAGTATCAGGGGGGCGTCTGTGGGGCCACCAGGTGGGTACAACCCACCTGGGCGCGTGAGGAGAGGGGGGGATGCCCTGGTGGGTTGTGCCCACCCAGGTGCCCCTCTCCTGCAGGTCTTGGCTCCAAAAATTCTTATTATTGATATAAAAAATCCTCGCAAAGTTTCGTTCCATTCCAAGAACTTTTATTTCTACACAAAAACAACACCATGGTAGTTCTGCTGAAAACAGCGCCAGTCTGGGGTTACTTTCATTCAAATCATGCAAATTAGAGTCCAAAACAAGAGGAAAAGCGTGATAAGAAGTCGATACGTTGGAGGCATATTAGTAACTGTGGAGGGGGGCACCGCACACGGTTAAGAGAAATTTGTGTGTTCTAGGGTGCCCCCCTGATACGTCTCCAACGTATCTATAATTTTTGATTGTTCCATGTTATTATATTACTTGTTTTGGATGTTTATGTGCTTTACTATACACTTTTATATCATTTTTGGGACTAACCTATTAACCTAGACCCCAATGCCAGTTTCTGTTTTTTCCTTGTTTTTGAGTTTTACAGAAAAGGAATACCAAATAGAGTCCAATTGACGTGCCAATTTTTGACGATTTTTTGTGGACCAAAAGAAGCCCCTGGAGTGAAAGAGTTGGGCCAGGAGAGTCTCGGGCTGCCCACGAGGGTGGCCCGCGTGCCCACTCCCCGTGGGCACGCCCCCCTGCCTCGTGGACAGCTCGGAAACCCCTCTGACGTGAGACCTACACAAAAAATTCCTATAAATACCGAAACCTCCAAAAAATAACCTAGATCAGGAGTTCCGCCGCCGCAAGCCTCTGTAGCCACCAAAAACCTCTCGGGAGCCCATTCCGGCACCCCGCCGGAGGGGGAATCCATCACCGGTGGCCATCTTCATCATCCCGGCGCCCTCCATGACGAGGAGGGAGTAATTCACCCTCGGGGCTGAGGGTATGTACCAGTAGCTATGTGTTTGATCTCTCTCTCTCTCTCATGTTTTTGAGGTGATATGATCTTGATGTATCGCGAGCTTTGCTATTATAGTTGGATGTTATTATGTTTCTCCCCCTCTACTCTGTTGTAATGGATTGAGTTTTCCCTTCGAAGTTATCTTATCGAATTGAGTCTTTAAGGATTTGAGAACACTTGATGTATGTCTTGCGTGGGATACCCGTGGTGACAATGGGGTATTCTATTGATCCACTTGATGTATGTTTTGGTGATCAACTTGCGGATTCCGTGACCTTGGGAATCTATACATAGGGGTTGGCACACGTTTTCGTCTTGACTTTCCGATAGAAACTTTGGGGCACTCTTTGAAGTACTTTGTGTTGGTTTGAATAGATGAATCTGAGATGTGATGCATATCGTATAATCATACCCACGTATACTTGAGGTGACATTGGAGTATCTAGGTGACATTAGGGTTTTGGTTGATTTGTGTCTTAAGGTGTTATTCTAGTACGAACTCTATGATAGATCGAACGGAAGGAATAGCTTCGTGTTATTTTACTACGGACTCTTGAATAGATCGATCAGAAAGGATAATTTTGAGGTGGTTTTGTACCCTACCACAATCTCTTCGTTTGTTCTCCGCTATTAGTGACTTTGGAGTGACTCTTTGTTGCATGTTGAGGGATAGTTATATGATCCAATTATGTTATTATTGTTGAGAGAACTTGCACTAGTGAAAGTATGAACCCTAGGCCTTGTTTGCTAGCATTGCAATATCGTTTACGCTCACTTTTATCATTATTTACCTTGCTACCATCCATATTGCACTTGTATCACCATCTCTTCGCCGAACTAGTGCACCTATACAATTTACCATTGTATTGGGTGTGTTGGGGACACAAGAGACTCTTTGTTATTTGGTTGCATGGTTGTTTGAGAGAGACCATCTTCATCGTACGCCTCCCATGGATTGATAAACCTTAGGTCATCCACTTGAGGGAAATTTGCTATTGTCCTACAAACCTCTGCACTTGGAGGCCCAACAATGTCTACAAGAAGAAGGTTGCGTAGTAGACATCACCCCTGCCCCCGTATATAAAAGAGGGAGGGGGAGGCCGTCCGGCCCTAGGGGCATGCCCAAAGAGGAGGAGTCCTACTAGGACTTCCTAGTCCTAATAGGGTTCCCCTCCAAGGAAGAGAGGGGGAAGGAAGGAGATGGAGAGCGAGTAGGAAAGGGGGCGCCGCCCCCTTCCCCTAGTCCAATTCGGACCCAAGGGGGGGCGGCCAGCCCTCATGCGGCCCTCCTCTCTCTCCACTAAGGCCCATGGTGGCCCATTAGTTCCCCTGGGGGGCCGGTAACCCCTCCGGCACTCCGGTTTTACCTGAAACTTCCCGGAACACTTCCGGTGTCCGAATAACATGGTCCATCAATCTTTATGTCTCGACCATTTCGAGACTCCTCGTTATGTCTGTGATCTCATCCGAGACTCCGAACAAACTTCGGTCATCAAAACACATAACTCATAATACAAATTGTCATCTACTAACCCAGAAGTATAGAGGATAGTTGTAGCCTCTTTCGGTAAGTAAGAGTGTCGAACCCAATGAGGAGCTAAAGGTAGAACAAATACTCTCTCAAGTCCTATAGCCACTGATACGACTCTACGCACGCTTGACGTTCGCTTTACCTAGAACAAGTATGAAACTAGAAGTACTTTGTAGGTGTGAAAGGATAGGTTTGCAAGATAATAAAGAGCACGTAAATATAAACTAGGGGCTGTTTAGATAAAGAAGCAATAAAGTAAATATTAGTAGAGAGCTTTTTGTTATGAGAAAGTTATTTGTCCAAGGCAATCGATAACTAGACCGGTAATCACTATTGCAATTCTATTTGAGGGAGAGGCATAAGCTAACATACTTTCTCTACTTGGATCATATGCACTTATGATTGGAACTCTAGCAAGCATCCGCAACTACTAAAGATTCATTAAGGTAAAACCCAACCATAGCATTAAAGTATCAAGTCCCCTTTTATCCCATACGCAAACAACCTACTTACTCGGGTCTGTGCTTCTGTCACTCACGCCACCCACCACAAGCAAATCATAAACATATTGCAAACCCTATAGCGGGAATCCCTCACACTTGCGCGACACGGAGAGCACCATAGGACAGCACCAATAATAAAACACGCAACTCAAACCAATCACGATCATCAATTAACCCATAGGACAAAATAGATCTACTCAAACATCATAAGATAGCCATACATCATTGGGAAATAATATATAGCGTTGAGCACCATGTTTAAGTAGAGATTACAGCGGGTAAGGGAGAGGTTACACCGCTGCATAGAGGGAGGAAGAGTTGGTGATGAAGGCGGTGAAGTTGTTGGTGAAGATCGCGGTGATGATGATGGCCCCCGGCAGCGCTCCGGCACCACCGGAAGCAAGGGGGAGAGGGCCCCCCTTCTTCTTCTTCTTCCTTGACCTCCTCCCTAGATGGGAGAAGGGTTTCCCCTATGGTCCTTGGCTCCCATGGCTTGGGAGGGGCGAGAGCCCCTCCGAGATTGGATCTATCTCTCTGTTTCCGCGTTCTGTTCTGGCTCTGTTTCACCGTTTCGTGTATATATGGAGATCCGTAACTCCGATTGGCCTGAAACCTTCGCCGTGATTTTTTTTCGAATATTAGCTTTCTTGCGGCGAAAGAATAGCGTCAACCGCCTTACGGTGGGCTCACGAGGGTAGGGGGCGTGCCCTCCTGGTACGGGCGTGGGCCCCTACCTCGTGACCACCTCGGGCACCGTCTCACGTGGATTTTTCTTCCGGAATTTTCCATATTTTCCAAAAATAAGCTCCGTCCGTTTTTATCCCGTTTGGACTCCGTTTGATATGGATATTCTACGAAACATTAAACATGCAACAGACAGGAACTGGCACTGGGCACTGAATCAATAAGTTAGTCCCAAAAATAATATAAAAAGTTGCCAAAAAGTATATGAAAGTGAATAATATTGGCATGGAACAATCAAAAATTATAGATACGACAGAGACGTATCAGCATCCCCAAGCTTAATTCCTGCTCGTCCTCGAGTAGGTAAATGATAAAAAAGAATAATTTTTGATGTGGAATGCTACCTAGCATAATCTTGATCATATGTCTAATCATGGCATGAATATTAAGACACGAGTGATTCAAAGCAATAGTCTATCATTTGACATAAAAACAATAATACTTCGAGTGTACCAATAAAGCAATCATGTCTTTCAAAACAACATGGACAAAGAAAGTTATCCCTACAAAATCATATAGTCTGGCTGTTGCTCTATCTTCATCACACAAAGTATTTAATCATGCACAACCCCGATGACAAGCCAAGCAATTGTTTCATACTTTAATAATCTCAAAAAATTTCAACTTTCACGCAATACATGAGCGTGAGCCATGGATATAGCACTATAGGTGGAATAGAATATGATGATGGAGGTTATGTGGAGAAGACAAAAAGGGAGAAAGTGTCACATCAACTAGGCGTATCAACGGGCTATGGAGATGCCCATCAATAGATATCAATGTGAGTGAGTAGCGATTGCCATGCAACGGATGCACTAGAGCTATAAGTGTATGAAAGCTCAAACTGAAACTAAGTGGGTGTGCATCCAACTTGCTTGGTCATGAAGACCTCGGGCATTTGAGGAATCCCATCATAGGAATATACAAGCCAAGTTCTATAATGAAAACTCCCACTAGTATATGAAAGTGAAAGCATAAGAGACTCTCTCTATGAAGAACATGGTGCTACTCTGAAGCACAAGTGTGGTAAAAGGATAGTAACATTGCCCCTTCTATCTTTTTCTCTCATTTTTTTATTTTTTTATTTTATTTTTTTTTATTTTTTGGTGGGCTTCTTTGGCCTCTTTTTTTTATTTGGGCTTCTTTGGCCTCTTTTTTTGTAAAGTCCGAAGTCTCATCCCGACTTGTGGGGGAATCATTGTCTCCATCATCCTTTCCTCACTGGGGCAATGCTCTAATAATGATGATCATGACACTTCTATTTACTTACAACTCAATATTACAACTCGATACCTAGAACAAAGATATGACTCTATATGAATGCCTCCGGCGGTGTACCGGGATGTGCAATGATCTAGCGTAGCAACGACATCAAAAAACGGACAAGCCATGAAAACATCATGCTAGCTATTTTACGATCATGCAAAGCAATATGACAATGAATGCTCAAGTCATGTATATGATGATGATGGAAGTTGCATGGCAATATATCTCGGAATGGCTATGGAAATGCCATGATCGGTTGGTATGGTGGCTGTTTTGAGGAGTGTATATGGTGGGTGTATGGTACCGGCGAAAGTTGCGCGGCACAAGAGAGGCTAGCAATGGTGGAAGGGTGAGAGTGCGTATAATCCATGGACTCAACATTAGTCATAAAGAACTCATATACTTATTGCAAAAATCTACAAGCCATTGAAAACAAAGTACTACGCGCATGCTCCTAGGGGGATAGATTGGTAGGAAAAGACCATCGCTCATCCCCGACCGCCACTCATAGGGAAGACAATAAATAAATAAAATTGTGCTCCAACTTCATCACAAAGCGGTTCACCATACGTGCATGCTACGGGAATCACAAACCTTAACACAAGTGTCTCTACAATCCACAACCACCCACTAGCATGACTCTAATATCACCATCTTTATATCGCAAAACTATTGCAAGGAATCAAACATATCATATTCAGTGATCTACAAGTTTATGTAGGATTTTATGACTAACCATGTGAATGACCAATTCCTGTCATCTCTCTAAATTGATATAAGTGAAGCAAGAGAGTTTAATTCTTCCTACAAAAGATATGCCCACGCTCTAACAAATATAAGTGAAGCAAAAGAACATTCTAAAAATGGCGGTTGTCTATATGAAGAGAAACAGGCAATCCAAACTTCTAATGATATAAGTGAAGCACATGAAGCATTCTATAAAGCCATACTCAAAAGATTTAAGTGAAGTGCAATGAGCATCCTATAAATCAACCAAGGACTATCTCATACCAGCATGATGCATAAAAGAAAAATAAAAACCTAATTGCAAAAGACGCTCCAAGACTTGCACATAATGCATGAACTAAACGAATCCGAAACATACCAATACTTGTTGAAGAAAGAGGGGATGCCTCCCCAGCATTCCCAAGCTTAGACGCTTGAGTCTCCTTGAATTTTTACTTGGGGTGCCTTGGGCATCCCCAAGCTTGAGCTCTTGCCTCTCTTCCCTTCTCACACCGAAACATCCTCGAATAGACACTACATCCACACAAAACTCAACAGAAAACTCGGTAAGATCCATTAGTATAATAAAGCAAATCACCACTCTAAGTACTATTGCAAACCAATTCATATTTTGTTTTTGCATTGTGTCTACTGTAATATAAATTTTTCATGGCTTAATCCACTGATATAAATTGACAGTTTCATCAAAACAAGCAAACTATGCATCAAAAACAGAATCTGTCAAAAACAGAACAGTCTGTAGCAATCTGAACATCCACCATACTTCTGGTACCCCAACAATTCTACAAAAATTAGAAAAAATAAACAAGTTGTATATCAAGACACTGCAAAATGAATCAGAACCATTTGACATTCCAGTTAAAAAAATGTAAAATCGCACACTACAGCCAAAGTTTCTGTCCTGCACCGCACAAACCAACAAACATTGTAAACATCCTAAAAGCAAACCTTGGCACATTATTTTTATAATACAATGGAATTGTACAAGGGGGTAATTATTTTTATTTAAAAGTGTCTGTAATTAAGATTCACAAAGTTCCCATGGGCATGAACAAAGTTCAAGGACGTCCCCCACTTTCACAATGCTCGTCTCTCTCACTTTCACTTCTCTATTTGAAAATTTTTGGGTTCCCCTCTTTATTTTTGTTGTTTTTAAACTATATGAAAGCACTCAATAGAAATAAATGACTCTCTAAAACTTCCGGGTTGTCTCCCTGGCAGCGCTTTCTTTAAAGCCATTAAGCTAGGCATTTAGTGCTCAAGTAGTGAATCCACCCGGATCCCAAGGTATATCAAAGCCAATTTTAATTAACAATGATTTGTAATTTAGTAGTGAGCACAAAGTAACATATATCAAGCAATGACGAAGTCTAGCTCTCTTCCTATGCATCGGCATGTCATAAAAGAACAATTCATGCACACATAGTAAGGGCCAATGCATAGTATAAACAGTTTCTTGCAATTTTATCGTGTGGGAAACATAGAGAGGTGGAGACATAGTTCCTCTCTCATAATAATTGCAAGTAGGAGCAGCAAGCACATGCATATTATATTCATCAAAATCATCATGTGCAATGGTAAAAGGCAACCCATCAATATAATCCTTAATAAGTGCAAGCTTCTCCGATATAGTGTAGTCGGGAGAATTCAAAAAGATAATAGGACTATCATGCGTGGGTGCAATAGCAACAATTTCATTCATAACATAAGGAACTATAGCAAGTTCATCTCCATAAGCATAATTCATATTGGCATCTGGGCCACAATCATAGCAAGCATCATCAAAAAGGGATATTTCAAACAAATTCAAGGAATCATAGCGATCATCATAACAATCATCCTTCGGTAAGCACGAAAGGGAATTAAACAGTGTATGAGTTGAAGAGTTACTCTCATTGGAAGGTGGGCACGGGTGATCAATCCGCTCTTCCTCCTTTTGTTCTTCGCTCTTCTCATCATCTTTTTCATCCAATGAGCTCACAGTTTCATCAATTTCTTCTTCCATAGATTCCTGCAAAATATTAATCTCTTCTTGGACAGCGGAGAATTTCTTCATAAATGTATTAATATAGTAATTGTATTCATAATTTGCATAGCAATATCTAAGTATAGCAAGATTTTCAGGCCTATAAGCATCATCATCTAAAGCGTCATACTTTTCAATCAAAGATTCAATTTCATAAGCAGCCTTAAAAGCAACAAATTCTTCTATTTGTTCCACATCATAGTAATCATATATACCATTAGCATAAGAAGCTAAGGTTTCATTATCATTAAATTTGCATGAAAAGGGGAGGTGTGGAGCCTCCATCCTAGAGCAACAAGTAAATCATATCTCAAGCATAGATTCCAGGCATACCAACGCAACATAATAAATTGATCCCGTAATAGTTTCCCTTTTTGTGTCGAGCGATAATCCCTAAAGTATTCACGTTGATCCAACGTGTCTCCCATTATAAAGTTGAATGGGGTTTTCTCAGGATTATCAATGTAGTACATAATATCTTTCGCATAATGAGAATCGAGGGTTTTAGGAGTTACCCCATCCTCATGAGTAGCAAGTACGGCTATTTTTTTGGTATTTTGCATTCCATATCCATAACTAAAGATAGAGAACAACTTAGAACAGCAAATAAAAATTACTTAGTGATAAAGCAAACAAGCACACACAAGAATATTCACCCCACGCTATGACTCCCCGGTAACGACGCCAGAAAAAGGTCTTGATAACCCACAAGTATAGGGGATCGTTGTAGTCTCTTTCGATAAGTAAGAGTGTCGAACCCAACGAGGAGCTAAAGGTAGAATAAATACTCTCTCAAGTCCTATCGGCCACTGATACGACTCTACGCACGCTTGACGTTCGCTTTACCTAGAACAAGTATGAAACTAGAAGTACTTTGTAGGTGTGAAAGGATAGGTTTGCAAGATAATAAAGAGCATGTAAATATAAACTAGGGGCTGTTTAGATAAAGAAGCAATAAAGTAAATATTAGTAGAGAGCTTTTTGTTATGAGAAAGTTATTTGTCCAAGGCAATCGATAACTAGACCGGTAATCACTATTGCAATTCTATTTGAGCGAGAGGCATAAGCTAACATACTTTCTCTACTTGGATCATATGCACTTATGATTAGAACTCTAGCAAGCATCCGCAACTACTAAAGATTCATTAAGGTAAAACCCAACCATAGCATTAAAGTATCAAGTCCCCTTTTATCCCATACGCAAACAACCTACTTACTCGGGTCTGTGCTTCTATCACTCACACCACCCACCATAAGCAAATCATAAACATATTGCAAACCCTACAGCGGGAATCCCTCACGCTTGCGCGACATGGAGAGCACCATAGGACAACACCAATAATAAAACATGCAACTCAAACCAATCACGATCATCAGTTAACCCATAGGACAAAACGGATCTACTCAAACATCATAAGATAGCCATACATCATTGGGAAATAATGTATAGCGTTGAGCACCATGTTTAAGTAGAGATTACAGCGGGTAAGAGAGAGGTTACACCGCTGCATAGAGGGAGGAAGAGTTGGTGATGAAGGCGGTGAAGTTGTTGGTGAAGATCGTGGTGATGATGATGGCCCCCGGCAGCACTCCTGCGCCACTGGAAGCAAGGGGGAGAGGGCCCCTGAGGGAGTCCTGGATTAGGGGGTGTCCGGATGGCCGGACTATGACCTTTGGCCGGACTCCTGGACTATGAAGATACAAGATTGAAGACTCCGTCCCGTGTCCGGATGGGACTTTCCTTGGCGTGGAAGGCAAGCTTGGCGATACGATATGAAGATCTCCTCCCATTGTAACCGACTCTGTGTAACCCTAGCACTCTCCGGTGTCTATATAAACCAGAGAGTTTTAGTCCGTAGGACGAACAACAATCATACCATAGGCTAGATTCTAGGGTTTAGCCACTCCGATCTCGTGGTAGATCTACTCTTGTACTACCCATATCATTAATATTAATCAAGCAGGAGTAGGGTTTTACCTCCATCGAGAGGGCCCGAACCTGGGTAAAAACATCGTGTCCCTTGTCTCCTATTACCATCTGCCTAGACGCACAGTTCGGGACCCCCTACCAAAGATCCGCCGGTTTTGACACCGACATTTGTGCTTTCATTGAGAGTTCCTCTGTGTCGTCACCTTTAGGACCGATGGCTTCTTCGCTCGTTGACCGTGATGCTGTCCGGGATAAGACTTTTCTCCCCGGACAGATCTTCATATTCGGTGGCTTCGCACTGCTGGCCGACTCGTTCGGCCATCTGGAGCAGATCGGGAGCTACGCCCTGGCCATCAGGTCAGGTTTGGAAGCTTGAACTACACGGCCGACATCCGTGGGGACTTGATCTTCGACAGATTCGAGCCACAACCGGGCGCGCCGCATTGTCATGATGGGCACGATTTAGCTCTGTCATCGGACAACGCCTGGAGCGTCGCTCAGGTGTCCACTCCGACCATTAGCTCGGAGCCCACTAAGCCAGTCGGGGACGGACGGTTAGACGCCACCCCGGAAACTGCAATCTCTACGGCGATAGAGCCGGATACCAGCCTAGTCCCTCGCAAGGCCCGTGACTCTGAGGTGTCGGACTCCGATCCGGACTCCGTAAATCCCGCACCTCTTCCAATCAAGCCCGATTGGGCTCCGGTCATGGAGTTCACCACCGCGGATGTCTTTCAGCACTCACCTTTCGGCAACATCCTAAATTCATTAAAGTCTCTCTCTTTGTCAGGAGAGCCCTGGCTGGACTACGGCCAACACGGTTGGGACGCGGACAACGAAGAAGTTTGTAGCCCACCCACCACCCACTTTGTAGCCACTGTCGACGATTTAACCGACATGCTAGACTTCGACTCCGAAGATATCAATGGTATGAATGCCGATAAAGGATACGATCAAGAACCAGTACCTATAGGGCTCCGGAAAAACACCTCGTCATACGATGTATACATGGTGGACACACGCAACAAAAACGACTATGAGGACCAAAAGGATGCGGCCAGAGATCACTCCCCCGAGAAACAATCAAAGCGGCGGCGTAAGCGCAAGGCCAAGCCCCACCTCGACAAAAACCCAGCCTTAGAGCAGGGCGACTCAACGGACGATGAGCATGCCGTCGAACATCCGTCCAAGCAGGGCGGACAATCCGAACAACCAATCCCCGGGAAGGATAATAGCCCGTACGACCTCACACCAGACAAATTGCTGGAACATCAGAACCTCCACCAACGGCTTGTTGCCACCGCACGTAGCCTAAAAAACAGAAGCGGAGGCTCAAGACAGCGGATGATGCACTCAGGATCAGATGGGGCAAGGTACTCAATACCGCGCACAAGTACGGCAATAGTCGCCACACAAAGAGCTATCCGAAGCGGAAACTACTACCGGAATTTGACGAAGAGGCCATAAAGCCCCCACCGTCAAAAAATAAGGACGCCACAAGGTCGGATAGACGACCCTACGACCAATCTCACGCGTCAAAGGACGCCGCACTCAATATAGCGCGCGATCCGTCCAAGACTGGCCCTACCAGATCCATCTATAGGCCAGGAAAGCAATCTCCAATGAGTGATGCAACGCAAAAAATACCCGAAAATCGCGGCACGCCTAAATACAGAGGCACCACACACCCCCTATGTTTTACTAATGAGGTGCTGGATCATGAATTCCCAGCCGAATTCAAGCCAGTGAACATAGAACCATACGATGGAACAACAGACCCTGGAGTCTGGATCGAGGACTACATCCTCCACATACACATGGCCAGAGGAGACGACCTCCACGCCATAAAATACTTACCCCTTAAGCTCAAAGGGCCAGCCCAACATCGGCTTAAAAGCCTTCCCAAAAACACCATGGGAAGTTGGGAAGTGCTTGAGGATGCTTTCCGGGCAAATTTTCAAGGGACCTATGTCCGGCCCCCGGATGCAGATGATCTGAGTCATATAACTCAGCAGCCCGGAGAGTCAGCCCGAAAACTCTGGAACAGATTCCTTATAAAAAAGAATCAGATAGTCGACTGTCCGGACACAAAGGCCCTAGCAGCTTTCAAACATAGCGTCCGAGACGAATGGCTCGCCAGACACCTCGGCCAAGAAAAGCTGCAAACAATGGCCGCGTTAACAAGCCTCATGACCCGCTTCTGTGCGAGAGAGGATAGCTGGTTAGCAAGAAGCAGCACCAGCGACCCGAATACGTCCGAACCCAGAGATGGAAACGAGAAACCGCGCCGTAACAAAGAACCGCACCGGATAAACAGCCCGAGGAGCACGACAGTAAACGCCGGATTCAAAAGCTCTCGGCAAAATCAGAAAAAGCTGCCCCCCAAAGACGATACGGACGAGCTATCCAACCTCAACAAAATTCTGGACAAAATATGTCAAATCCACAGCACTCCGGGGAGACCTGCAAACCATACCCACAGAGACTGTTGGGTCTTTAAGCAGTCCGGCAAGCTCAACGCCGAACACAAGGGGCTCAACACACCAAGCGAAGATGACGATGCACCCAACGAGCAGAACACCGGAGAACAAAAGAAGTTCCCACAAGAAGTCAAGACAGTAAATCTACTTCATATGACAAAAGGGAAGAGCAGAACGGCACCTACAACGACACGCGCCGTACAGCCAACCCCGAAGGGGCAACCACACTGGTTGTTACAACCAATCACCTTTGATCATCAAGATTACTCTAGAGGAGACCAGAACGCAGGCTGGACTGCCTTGGTCTTAAATCCAATCATTAATGGACTCCAATTTACAAACGCCCTTATGGACGGCGGCAGTGACTTGAACCTGCTATATCAGGACACAGTCCGCAAACTCAGGGTAAAACCAGCCGCAATCCACCTCGGTAACACTTCCTTTCAAGGAGTAACGCCAGGTTCGGATACCCCAAGTATGGGTTCCCTTACGATAGAAGTCACGTTCAGATCACCCGACAACTTCCGAAGCGAAAAGCTAACATTTCACATCGCCTCATTCGTAAGTCGCTATCAAGCGCTACTGGGACGTGAAGCTTTCGCCCGCTTTAATGCAATACCGCTCTACGCGTCCCTTATACTTAAAATGCCTGGTCCAAAGGGCATCATTTCATTACGAGGGAACATAAATTGACCCCCAAAGTATGGGCAGGGGTGCGGCTGCCTAGACAGCCGCCCACAAATCCAGCCCTACTATCCCAGACACAGCTAGACGAGTCCGGCGTCAACATGCTTAAATACCACATACCCTCATGCAAGGGGCTCCGTGTGCTCACGCCCGGAGACAATACGGCCCAACTCTTGCTCTAACTATACTTTGTTTATTTCGATATAGATTTCTCGCACGCTTATTTTTTACTAAGTTCCTCTCTTTCGCAGACGAACATCGTGCTTCGCCCGTCCAGGATACGGCACAACGGAGACACAGGCGCAGACGTGCAGCAGGGACCCGTTATAAGGATTCTTTTCATATTAAGACCCTGCGTAAACCTTTTTTACTGTCTCTTGTTGATAACATCCCCCGGTTTTCTCTATAGCCGAGGAGGAGGCTGACGTCTTGGCATGTGGCCACGCCATAATTTTTGCACATACCTGGACACTAGGGGCTTTTTTACCAAGGGCTCTATTTCAGCTCGTCTTCATAAAGACCGAATACCTTAGGGAGTGTTCGGCGTGGCGAGTTTGGCGTTATATGCATCAGCTCCGAATCATGTCTTTGGTCAAATGTTGGGTTTGCCCGGCTCTTGTGTTTTGCTGCCTTACATTCCGTTATATCGGCTAACGCGGCACCAGGAGAACTACTGCGATTGTGCCCCGGTTCGGCCGGGTGAGCACCTTAGTAGAGAAAGCCGAAAACTGACTGTCATGATATAGCGAGAGACTGGTCAACCACTCGATGACTTTCGGAATCTTTAGGATTCCCCCGCATTAACAAAGGGCCGCTTCCCGGTCAGGCATACTCGCGCCCCGAATTCGGGCGAGCGCGGTGCCCCTAGGGGCTATTCAGTAGTCCCACTGTCAAACTCCTATGGCTAAGTGAAAGTGATAAAGCATTATAGTCCGTTTGCCTAGTTCGCCACGCCACCACCTCCTTTGTAGGACCAAGACGTTGGATTAAGTGTGAAAATGCGCCTTTTTGCGAACACCCCCGCATTCTATGCGTGGGGGCTGAAGCCAACGACTGCCATCTTTCAGGTTATATACAAATATATACATTAAACGGCCGCACAGGAGGCATCTTGATTCTTGCAAGCACAAGTATAAAAAAGCTTTTTTTTCATAAAAACACAATTCGTCTTACAAATAGTATAAGCTATTCGAAAATAACATCCTTCGAGCACTGCGACTCTATTATACGAGCGCCAGGAAGAACTTCCTCAAAATAGTGCTTGGCAGGTACTCGACTTTCGTCCGAATCCTGGGACGCAACAATACTAGCCTTCATATCTGCCCAGTATGTCTTGACACGGGCAAGAGCCATCTGTGCGCCCTCTACGCACGCCGACCTCTTCATTGCATCAGCATGCGGCACCGAACCAAGGAATTGCTGCACCAAGCCAAAATAACTCTTCGGCTCTGGCTTCTCCGGCCACAGACGACTCGCAACATACTTCATGGCGAGTCCGGATAATCTGTTCAGCTCCGCCTAGGCGGCTAAACGGTCGGATACTGACAGTGGGCATTCTGGATTGTGGTACTGCGACCAAAAAAGCTCTTCCAATTCCTGGTCACCTCGGCTGCGGAAGTGTTCGGTCGCGTCCGCCGCACTTGCGGCCAAATCCATATAAGTGTTTTCCGAACTCCACTGCCGGTCTAATGGAGCATACCTGGGGTCTCCGAACTTCATCCGCAGCATATAAGGCTTTCCAGCCGTGATATCTCCGGCCTGACGTAGCTCCTCCTTCATCGCTCTCATGGCAGAGCGAGTATCCTTGGGTTCGGCAATGATCTCTTCAAGGTCCTTCTGAGCCGCCCTATCTTCTCGTTCAAGCAATCTACAACGGTCAGTAGCATCCTTCAATTTATGGCCATCTCGGCCATTTCCTTTTTGTTCTGGCGGTGAGCAGCCTGTTCGGCTTTTAGCTCTTCAACCGCTTTAACGGCCGCCGCATCACTCTTCCTTGCTTGCTCCTTTGCTCGGGCAAGTTCCGCCCGAAGGTTCTCCACGGCAGCAACACCATCTCATCAAGTATATATATATAAGGCCCGAGCATCAAGCTCCTATTACTGGGTGTCTTTTGAACATACCTTGAGCCTCGTCTAGCCGCTTATTTACAAGCGCGATGTCGGCATCGGCCACGTCAAGTTGCCGCTTTAGTTCGGCAGATTCATCAGTCCGGCTAGCCACCGAGCGCCTCACCACCTTCATGGAATAAGCGACATATTATACTTGGGATTATGATCCTCTGTGCGCCATCATTCATGACGACACACAGAGTCTCAGGGGCTACCATTCATACAGGGCGCATTTAATATGTGGCTCTACCAAAAGGTACACCTTTTTACATACCTCAAAGCCTGTTAGCAAACTCCTGGCAGCTTCGTACAATCCGCTTTCTGCGGATGAAATCCTTCCAATCACCATATCCATCAACATACGGTGTTCTTCTGATATGGACGCCCTACTAAGCAAATCCTTCAGCCCCTCCGTCGGCGCACAAGAGGGTGCTGGACTAGTCTGACGACCTTTTCCAGGGGCCGGACTTGAAAAAACCCTCCGGGACGATACCTCGGGGTCGCCAGCCTCGTGAGACGGTGGAACAAGGGGAGGCGTTTCGCTCTCTATCATCTCTGGACGAAGATCCCCTGAAGATGAGCTCTGGTGAGAAGGGTTGAGATCCGAACTGCGAGATAATGTTTCGGTTATTGTCCTCAGGAATAAAACATGAATGTGATTCATTATGGAACCCCTCCCTTCACTTACGCCTCGGGGGAGAGCGGGTCCCCTTTAGGGGGCGATTCGGCTGGGGCGGCGCCGAACCCTCTGACGAAGATTTCTTTCCCCGTTTTGAGGTTATCACCTCCGGGTCTTTGGAGGCAGTCCTTTTCTTTCCCTGGTCGGGAGAATTTTTGATTCTTCCCTTCCTAATGGCCTCCTTCGTGGAGGCGGTAGCTCCTTGGTTCCCCCCTTCGCCTTCCGCCAACGGCGCGGCCTCCAATATCCTGGTTAGCATGGGATTCAGCACGGTCTCGGGCAGGGGGGCTGGACACCTGATAAGCTTCGCCTTCGCTATCCACTCATGTTCAAAGGGCAACTCTGCTAAAGGGTGGATTTGATAAAAATATGGATGGTGTGTTCAAATACGGGGCTACTTACTTTAGCATCCGGGCGGTTGCAGCTTAGACCTGCGTCCTCGGACAAATCCGGACACCTTGCTTGTGATCCAAAGAACAATTTGTACATCTCCATGGGTGTCATTCCCATGAAATATTGTAGGACTCGTGGTCCCTCCGGATTGAACTCCCACAGGTGGAGAGGTCGACGTTTGTAGGGCAGTGTGCGGCGAATCACCATGACTTGCGCCACTACGGTCAGATTGATATCTCTTTCTAGAAGATCTCGAATACGGCCCTGCAGCAGGGGCACGTCTTTTGGCGGCCCCCAGATAAGTCCTTCATTAACCCATGACGCCAGCCGTGGTGGGGGACCCGAGCGAAAAGTAGGCGGTGCCACCCATGTGGTGCCCCTAGGGGCTGTGATGTAAAACCAGTCCCGTTGCCATAAGTCGAGCTCCTCTTGAAAAGAGCCTTCGGGCCATGGAGCATCGTCCATCTTGCTTATTATAGCCCCTCCGCACTCAGCGTGCTGCCCCTCGATCAGTTTCGATTCCACTTTGAAAGTTTTTAACCACAATCTGAAGTGAGGGGTGATATGGAGGAAGGCCTCACACACGACAATGAATGATGAGATCTGGAGGATGGACTCCGGAGCTAGGTCGTGGAACTCCAGCCCGTAGTAAAACATAAGCCCCCTCACAAAGGGATCGATCGGGAAGCCAAGTCCCCGAAGGAAGTGAGATGCGAACACCACGCTTTCACCAGGCTGGGGGGCGGGAACAACTTGCCCTTGAGTAGGTAGTCTATGCGAGATTTCGCCGGTTAGATACCTGGCATCCCTTAGCTTTCGCACATCTTCTTCCGTAATGGAGGAAGGCATCCACCGGCCTTGAGGGTCGGAGCCGGACATCTTCAAAAGTCCGAAGCGCCTAAAACTAGAGCTTTGGGTGTTGGAACTCGAAGCGAGGGGCGGATTTGGTTGGTCTAAGAATAAGGGAGCCGGTCCTTGGTTCCTTTATAAAGGAGGTGAATACCAAGGGCCCTCCCCGTAACCGTTTGAGACTCGCTTTTAATTAGGGAGTCATACCTAAGTCACGGTTGGCTTACCCACGCCCGTATTGATGAGAATCCCGGAATAAGGGGACACGATCTCTGCTTTGACAAGACGTGCGAAGAAAACCGCCTCGCTAAACGCGCTGAGGAGGAACTATAAAATGAATAAAGAACCTGGCTGTGGCATGATGTCACGCCATGGAATACGTCAGCAGATCCGATCGATACAAATATTATTCTCTCTACGAAGGAATGTGGGACTTATTTTGCAGAGCCGGACACTACCCTGGTGTTCAAACATCTTCTATGAAGTATTCGGAGGAGGAACCCGCCTTGCAATGCCGAAGACAATTTGCGCGCCGGACTCGTCGTCATTGAAGCCTGGTTCAGGGGCTATTGAGGGAGTCCTGGATTAGGGGGTGTCCGGATGGCCGGACTATGACCTTCGGTCGGACTCCTGGACTATGAAGATACAAGATTGAAGACTCCGTCCCGTGTCCGGATGGGACTTTCCTTGGCGTGGAAGGCAAGCTTGGCGATACGATATGAAGATCTCCTCCCATTGTAACCGACTCTGTGTAACCCTAGCCCTCTCCGGTGTCTATATAAACCGGAGAGTTTTAGTCCGTAGGACGAACAACAATCATACCATAGGCTAGATTCTAGGGTTTAGCCACTCCGATCTCATGGTAGATCTACTCTTGTAATACCCATATCATCAATATTAATCAAGCAGGAGTAGGGTTTTACCTCCATCGAGAGGGCCCGAACCTGGGTAAAAACATCGTGTCCCTTGTCTCCTGTTACCATCCGCCTAGACGCACAGTTCGGGACCCCCTACCCGAGATCCACCGGTTTTGACACCGACAACCCCCCATTCTTCTTCTTCTTCTTCCTTGACCTCCTCCCTAGATGGGAGAAGGGTTTCCCCTCTGGTCGTTGGCTCCCATGGCTTGGGAGGGGCGAGAGCCCCTCCGAGATTGGATCTATCTCTCTGTTTCTGCGTTCTGTTCTGGCTCTGCTTCACCGTTTCGTGTATATATGGAGATCCGTAACTCCGATTGGCCTGAAACCTTCGCCGTGATTTTTTTCCGAATATTAGCTTTCTTGCGGCGAAAGAATAGCGTCACCCGCCTTACGGTGGGCTCACAAGGGTAGGGGGCGTGCCCTCCTGGTACGGGTGTGGGCCCCTACCTCGTGACCACCTCGGGCACCGTCTCGCGTGGATTTTTGTTCCGGAATTTTCCATATTTTCCTAAAATAAGCTTTGTCCGTTTTTATCCCGTTTGGACTCCGTTTGATATGGATATTCTGCGAAACATAAAACATGCAACAGACAGGAACTGGCACTGGGCACTGGATCAATAAGTTAGTCCCAAAAATAATATAAAAAGTTGCCAAAAAGTATATGAAAGTGAATAATATTGGCATGGAACAATAAAAAATTATAGATACGACGGAGACGTATCATCATCGAACGTTAAGCGTGCAGATCCCACACGTTCGAGAACTATGTAGACATGACTGAGACACATCTCCGGTCAATAACCAATAGCGGAACCTGGATGCTCATATTGGCTCCTACATATTCTACGAAGATCTTTATCGGTCAAACTACATAACAACATACGTTGTTCCGTTTGTCATCGGTATGTTACTTGCCCGATATTCGATCATCGGTATCATCATACCTAGTTCAATCTCGTTACCGGCAAGTCTCTTTACTCGTATCGTAATGCTTCATCCCGCAACTAACTCATTAGTCACATTGCTTGCAAGGCTTATAGTGATGAGCATTACCGAGAGGGCCCATAGATACCTCTCCGATACACGGAGTGACAAATCCTAATCTCAATCTATGCCAACCCAACAAACACCTTCGGAGACACCTGTAGAGCATCTTTATAATCACCCAGTTATGTTGTGACGTTTGATAGAACACAAGGTGTTCCTCCGGTATTCGGGAGTTGCATAATCTCATAGTCCGAGGAATGTGTATAAGTCATGAAGAAAGTAGTAGGAATGAAACTGTAATGATCATAATGCTAAGCTAACGGATGAGTCTTGTTCATCACATCATTCTCCTAATGATGTGATCCCGTTCATCAAATGACAACACATGTCTATGGTTAGGAAACATAACCATCTTTGATTAACAAGCTAGTCAAGTAGAGGCATACTAGGGACACTATGTTTTGTCTATGTATTCACACATGTACTAAGTTTCCTGTTAATACAATTCTAGCATGAATAATAAACATTTATCATGATATAAGGAAATATAAATAACAACTTTATTATTGCCCCTAGGGCATATTTCCTTCAATCTCCCACTTGCACTAGAGTCAATAATCTAGTTCACATCGCCATGTGATTTAACATCAATAGTTCACATCTGTATGTGATTAACACCCATAGTTCACATCGCCATGTGACGAACAACCAAAGGGTTTACTAGAGTCAATAATCTAGTTCACATTGCCATGTGATTAACACCCAAAAAGTACTAAGTGTGATCATGTTTTGCTTATGAGAGAAGTTTAGTCAACGGGTCTATCACATTCAGAGCCGTATGTATTTTGCAAATATTCTATGTCTACAGTGCTCTGGATAGAGCTACTGTAGCTAATTGCTCCCACTTTCAATATGTATCCAGATTGAGACTTAGAGTCATCTGGATCGGTGTAAAATCTTGCATCAACGTAACTCTGTACGATGAACTCTTTATCACCCCTATCACCGAGAAACATTTCCTTAGTCCTCACTAAGGATAATTTTGACCGATGTCCAGTGATCTACTCTTAGATCAATATTGTACCCCCTTGCCAAACTCATGGCAAGGTACACAATAGGTCTGGTACACAGCACAACATACTTTATAGAACCTATGACTGTGGCATAGGGAATGACTTTCATTCTCTTTCTATCTTCTGCTGTGGTCGGGCTTCGAGTCTTACTCAACTTTACACCTTGTAATACAGACAAGAACTCCTTCTTTGACTGATCCATTTTGAACTCTTTCAAAAACTTGTCAAGGTATTTACTCATTGAAAAATCTTATCAAGCGTCTTGATCTATCTCTATAGATCTTGATGCCCAATATGTAAGCAGCTTCACTGAGGTCTTTCATTGAAAAAACTCTTATTCAAGTATCCCTTTATGCTATCCAGAAATTATATATCATTTCCAATCAACAATATGTCATACACATACAACATTAGAAATGCTACAGAACTCTCACTCACTTTCTTGTAAATACAGGCTTCTCCAAAAGTCTGTATAAAACCATATGCTTTGATCACACTATCAAAGCATTTATTCCAACTCCGAGAGGCTTGCACCAGTCCATAAATGGATCGCTGGAGCTTGCACACTTTGTTAGCACCCTTTGGATCGACAGAACCTTCTGGTTGCATCATATACAACTCTTCTTCCAGAAATCCATTCAGGAATGCAGTTTTGACATCCATCTGCCAAATTTCATAATCATAAAATGCATCAATTTCTAACATGATTCGGATAGACTTAAGCATCGCTAAGGGTGAGAAAGTCTCATTGTAGTCAACTCCTTGAACTTGTCGAAAACCTTTTGCGACAAGTCGAGCTTTGTAGATAGTAACACTACTATCAGCGTCCGTCTTCCTCTTGAAGATCCATTTATTTTCTATGGCTTGCCGATCATCGAGCAAGTCAATCAAAGTCCACACTTTGTTCTCATACATGGATCCCATCTCAGATTTCATGGCCTCAAGCCATTTCGCTGAATCTGGGCTCATCATCGCTTCCTCATAGTTTGTAGGTTCACCAAGTCTAGTAACATGATTTCCAGAATAGGATTACCGTACCACTTTGGTGCGGATCTCACTCTGGAAGACCTACGAGGTTCGGTAGCAACTTGATCTGAAGTTTCATGATCATCATCATTAGCTTCCTCACTAATTGGTGTAGGAATCACTTGAACTGATTTCTGTGATGAACTACTTTCCAATAAGGGAGAAGGTACAATTACCTCATCAACTTCTACTTTCCTCCCACTCACTTCTTTCAAGACAAACTCCTTCTCTAGAAAGGATCCATTCTTGGCGACAAAGATTTTGCCTTTGGATCTGTGATAGAAGGTGTACCCAACAGTTTCCTTTGGGTATCCTATGAAGACACACTTCTCCGATTTGAGTTCGAGCTTATCAGGTTGAAGCTTTTTCACATAAGCATCGCAACCCCAAACTTTAAGAAATGAGAACTTAGGTTTCTTGCCAAACCATAGTTCATACGGTGTTTGTCGTGGTATTGTCACGTCAGATGTCCTAGCGTAAGGACTTAGGTATGGAGCCATCACAACTTAGTTAGCTTGAAGGGGTTAAACAAGACAAGGGACACAAAGAGTCTATACTAGTTCGGCCTCTCGTGGTGGAGCTAACAGCCTAATCCAGTGTAGGGTGGTTATTGCTTGGGCTTCGATTACCAGGTAGCGAATACACTTGACCTAGTTCTCAATCTCTTTCTTTCCTGTCCTAACTCATCGCCGGGTCGTCCCTTTATATACACAGGTTGATTCCTGGCGGCTTACAGAGTCCCGGCCGGCTCATAGACAACGTGTCCGGCTCGGTGACTAACTAAGCCTGCCTTACAATACAAGTTTATTCTCATGGCGTTTCATCCTCCTGGGCCCTAAGTCGCCTCTGGGTCTTGGGCCACCAGCGGGCTTGTATGACCCACCAACTTCATGGGTTATCTCTAGTGGTATGACCCGACTGAGGGAGTCCTGGATTAGGGGGTCCTCGGACAGCCGGACCATATACTTTGGCCGGACTGTTGGACTATGAAGATACAAAATTGAAGGCTTCATCCCGTGTCCGGATGGGACTCTCCTTTGCGTGGAAGGCAAGCTTGGCAATTCGGATATGTAGATTTCCTTCTTTGTAACCGACTCTGTGTAACCCTAGCCCCCTCCGATGTCTATATAAACCGGAGGGTTTAGTCCGTAGGACAACAACAATCATAATCATAGGCTAGCTTCTAGGGTTTAGCCTCTACGATCTTGTGGTAGATCAACTCTTGTAATACTCATATCGTCAAGATCAATCAAGCAGGGAGTAGGGTATTACCTCCATCGAGAGGGCCCGAACCTGGGTAAACATCGTGTCCCCCACCTCCTGTTACCATTAGCTTTAGACGCACAGTTCGGGACCCCCTACCCGAGATCCGCCAATTTTGACACCGACATTGGTTCTTTCATTGAGAGTTCCACTGTGTTGTCACGATAAGGCTTGATGGCTCCTTCAATCATCTTCAATGATGCGGTCCAGGGTGAGGTTTTCCTCCCCAGATAGATCTTCGTATTTGGCGGCTTCATACTGCGGGCCAACTCGCTTGGCCATCTGGAGCAGATCGGCAGCTACGCCCCTGGCCATCAGGTCAGGTTTGGAAGCTTGAACTATACTACTAACATCCGCGGAGACTTGATCTTCGACGGGTTCGAGCCCATGTCAGGTGCGCCGAACTGTCACGACGAGCATGACTTAGATCTGCCATCGGACAGTGTTTGGGAGATCACACCTGCGGCTGCCCCGACCCTCAATCCGGAGCAGATCGCGCCATCCGAGGACGGGTGGATGGAACCCGCTACGGAGGCCGCACACTCAGCGACAATAGAGCCGAACACTGACCTCACCTCCTATGAGGCCGGTGTCATCGGACCCTCGGACTCGTCTCCGGCTACAGGCTTCGAACCGCGTGCATCCGTGCCTATTGAATCTGATTGGGCGCTGATCATGGAGTTTACCTCCGCGGATATCTTTCAGCACTCGCCCTTGGGCGACGTGCTAAATTCATTGAGGTCTCTCTCCTTGTCAGGAGACTTTTGGCCGAACTATGTCCGGCTGGAGTGGGAAGCAGACGACAAAGAAATTCGTTCCCCACCCACCACCCACTTAATAGCCACTATCGATGACTTAACCGACGTGCTTGACTTCAACTCCGAAGACATCGACGGCATGGATGACGATGCAGGAGAAGAATAGGAACCACCGCCCACAGGGCGCAGGACAGCTACCTCATCATACGATATATATATGGTGGACACACCCAAAGAAGACGATGGCGATGAGGCAATGGAGGATAATCCCCATGAGAAGCAATCTAAGCACCGGCGTCATAGGCGCCGCTCTAAGCCCCGCCAGAGCAAAAATAGTGATACCGGCACGAGCAACCCGGACGGTGCCGAAGACGAAAACAACCCCGCCCAGCCAGGCTTTGAGCAGGACGAATGGGAGGACGGGCAAGCTAGCCCTAAGGAACAGGCAACGTATGGAGAATCAGAGGATGATAATTACATGCCCCTCTCCGAAGACGAAGTGAGCCTTGACGACGAAGAATTCATCGTGCCTGAGGATCCCGTCGAGCAGGAGCGCTTCAAGCGCCGGCTTATAGCCACTGCAAAAAGCCTGAAGAAAAAGCAGCAGTAGCTTTAAGCTGATCAAGATCTGCTAACTGACAGATGGACCGAGGTCCTGGCTGCCGAGGAATACGGACTCGAGCACCCTACCAAAAGTTACCCAAAGCGCAGGTTGCTACCTCAACTCGAGGAGGAGGCATTAAAGCCTACACTACCAGCGCATGATGCGGCTGACTGGCCACCCCGTGGCCGAGACAAAGCGGCGTACCAGCCCAAAGTCCAGCCCGCACCCCGTCGCCAATCAAGCAAAAACACTAAGGCCCGGGGCTACACGCAGGACCTGCGAGACATACTCGAAAACAGAGCAGGACAGTCAAGATCGATCTACGGATCACGGGGGCGCGCCACAACGCGTGATGATGACCGTCACGTCGGATATACTAAAAAAAGGTCCGGCCGGGCCGAATACAACAAACCAGACCCATTTGAATTGTGTCGTGATGTAGCCCGGCATAGAGGCGCTGCACACGCCCTATGCTTCACTGATGAAGTAATGGATCATGAATTCCCAGAAGGGTTTAAACCCATGAACATTGAATCATATGATGGTACAACAGACCCTGCGGTATGGATTGAAGATTTCCTTCTCCACATTCACATGGCCCGCGGTGACGATCTACATGCCATCAAGTACCTCCCACTTAAGCTCAAAGGACCAGCTCGACATTGGCTGAATAGCTTGCCGGAAAACTCCATTGGCAGTTGGGAGAACCTGGAAGACACATTCCTTGACAACTTCGAGGGCACTTACGTGCGACCACCGGACGCTGATGACTTAAGTCACACAACCCAACAGCCTGGAGAGTCAGCCAGGAAATTCTGGACTCGGTTCCTAACTAAAAAGAACCAAATAGTCGACTGTCCAGATGCCGAAGCCCTAGCGGCCTTTAAGAATAACATCCGTGACGAGTGGCTCACCCGACACCTTGGCCAAGAGAAGCCGAAGTCCATGGCAGCCCTCACGACTCTCATGACCCGCTTTTGTGCGGGCGAAGATAGCTGGCTGGCTCGTAGCAATAGCACATCAAGAAATCCTGGCACTTCAGATGCCAGAGATAGAAACGGCAAGCCACGACGCAACAGACACGAGCGTCGCAACAATGGCGACAACGCCGAAGACACGACAGTCAATGCCGGATTCAGTGGCTCTAAGTCCAATCAGCGGAAAAAGCCATTCAAAAGAAACAATCCAGGCCCGTCCAGTTTGGACCGCATACTCGATCGCTCGTGTCAAATTCATGGCACCCCTGATAAACCAACCAACCACACCAACAGAGAATGCTGGGTGTTCAAACAGGCCGACAAATTGAATGCCGAAAACAAGGAAAAGGGGCTACATAGCAATGACGACGAGGAGCCCCGGCCGTCGAACACAGGAGGACAGAAGAAATTTCCTCCCCAGGTGAGAACGGTGAATATGATATACGCAACCCATATCCCCAAGCGGGAACGGAAGCGCACACTAAGGGACGTCTACGCGATGGAGCCAGTCGCCCCAAAATTCAACCCATGGTCTTCTTGTCCGATCACTTTCGATCACAGGGACCATCCTACCAGTATCCGTCACGGCGGTTCGGCCGCATTGGTCCTCGACCCCATCATTGACGGATTTCATCTCACACGAGTCCTTATGGACGGTGGCAGCAGCCTGAACCTGCTCTATCAGGATACAGTGTGCAAAATGGGCATCGACCCCTCAAGGATCAAGCCCACAAAAACCACCTTTAAAGGTGTCATACCAGGTGTAGAGGCCTGTTGCACGGGCTCAATCACACTGGAAGTAGTCTTCGGATCACCGGACAACTTCCGAAGCGAGGAGTTAATCTTTGATATCATCCCCTTCCGCAGTGGCTATCATGCACTGCTCGGACGAACTGCATTTGCTAGATTCAATGCGGTACCAAATTATGCATACCTCAAGCTCAAAATGCCAGGACCTCACGGGGTTATAATAGTAAATGGAAACACAGAGCGCTCGCTCCGTACAGAGGAGCACACTGCAGCCCTCGCAGTAGAAGTACAAAGCAGCCTTCTTAGGCAGACCGCCAATTCAGCGATAAAGAACCCAGACACCGTCAAGCGAGTCCGGAGTACCCCGCAACAGGATCGTCTGGCACGTCCATAGCTCGCCTAGCAATTCGGCCTCCATCCTTGTCCCAGTCAAGCGGCGAAATTGGTGCCGCGCGTACATAATTACACACTCACAATACCATGGGCATAGGCGGAGGCACGCCTATAACACGGTCCAAAATGCGTCTCAACCGCCCCAAGATCCGTATATCTTCACACCTTTTCTTTTCAGGTCCCTATTTTCGGGAGGCCCTCCCGATAGTACGACTATCGGACATATAACAAGATGGAAACGCCAAGGAGACAAGAAGCTTTGGCGTACAAGGGAATCCCCAGGTGGTCTCTGATAACGATCGTCATACCTGTTTTACATACCCACATGCAGCTTACCCTTGGCTAGGACATGTCAAATAGTCCTATTTTTGCTTATCGCATTACTTGTATACATACGCTTTGACATATTATTTAAATAAAATGGAAAATAATGTATAGCATCAGCTTACTATTACATTTATTTATCCCTTTCCTTTACTGCTTATTTATTACAAATTGCACCCGTACATTTTGGTACGTCCGGCTCGCCAGGGGATTTAGTGTACCCCATAACACGACAAGAAAATTCTGAACACTTTCGACAGTGCGGCACCTCGAACTTATAGCATTATATGCATCAGCTTCGAATCATGTCTTGGGTCAATAGTTGGGTTTGCCTGGCTCCCATGTTTTGGTACCTTACGTTTCGCTATATCGGTTAAGGTAGCACAGGGAGAACTACTGTGATTGTGTCCCGGTTCTTCCGGACAAGCACCTCAGTAGAGAAAGCCGAAAACTGACTGTCATGATGAGGCGAGAGCTGGTCACTGTTCGAGAGGTCTCAAATCCTTAAAGATTTTTTCTACTTCAGGCGAGGAATCGGCCTTGTCCGATTTAGGCGTGTATAGCTCCCCAAGTTCGGCCTTCCGAATACTATGGGCTTCGCCAAAATTTAAAATTGTAGACTTCTATGGCTAAGTGAGAGTGATAAAGCTGTATAGTCCGATTGCCTTGTTCGTTGCGCTAAACACCTCCTTAAAGGACCAAAAATTTGTATAAAGAGTGTTTAGATTTATCCCGAACACCCCAATACTAGTTACATGGGGGCAGAAGCCGACGACTGGCCAACTCTTAGACTTTATAAACGGCCGCACAGAAGGTAATATTTTAAATCAACAAGCGTTATATAGCGCACATGAACTCGTTTTCATATTACAGGATCACATGAGTACATTCATTCAAATATTACATCCTTAGCACATTCATCCGCCACAAGGCGGGCACCCTTCAGGACATTGTCATGATATTGTTCGGCGTGGGGATGCTCCTTGCCCTTCGGCGGCCCCTCCGTCACCAGCTTCTCGGCATCCATCTTCGCCCAATGCACTTTCGCACGGGCCAAGGCCCTGTGCGCACCTTCAATGCAGACGGACTTCTTAATGACTTCAAGCCGCGGACAGGCACTTACCAGCCGCTTTACAAGGCCGAAGTAGCTGCTAGGCAGGGGCTCGCCAGGCCACAGCCGGACTATGAGGTCCTTCATGGCCAGTTCGGCCGCCTTGTGCAGTTCGACCAGTTGCTTCAGCTGGTCGCTCAAGGGCATCGGATGTCCGGTCCTAGTATATTGAGACCAGAACAACTTCTCCATCGAGCTCCCTTCTTCGGCACGATAGAACTCCGCAGCATCCGATATGCTGCGTGGCAGATCTGTGAACGCTCCTGGAGAGCTCAATTCAGGGCCTTTTGGGCTTCGGCCTTGGCGTTTTGTGCGCTCTCGAGGGCCTTCGCAAGCTCGGACTCTTGCGTCTTGGAGTCACGCTCCAAGGACTCGAATTTTTTGACGAAGTCCTGGAGATCTTGATGGACCTCATCAACCCGAGCTTCCTGTTTCTCACGCTTGGTGCGCTCCTTGGCTGCTTTGTCTTCGGCCTCGGACAACGCCTTCTTAAGGGCCGCCACTTCGGTCGTGGCCCTTATTAAAATTCATGGTGCTTCTATTAGCATCAACAATTTTTCCTTTATATGACATACAGACGTGGTATCGCTTACCTTTGTTCTCCTCGAGCTGCCTCTTCACGAGGCCGAGCTCTTCCTCGGCCCACCCCAGGTACCGCTTCAGTCCGGAGACCTCCGCGGTGCGGGCGGCAGGGGCCAGTAGCGACGCCTGCTTATTCACATAGACATAATATGATTAGACTCCTGTGGACGTTATTTGATCCTCTGTTCGACTTTTCTTTCCGAACACCAAACGGTGCATCAGGGGCTACTGTCTATGCTGGGATATTCTCTCATAATTTAATTACTTACCTCAAAGCATGTTAGGAGGCTAGCGCAGGCTTCGGTCAATCCGCTTTTGGCGAACCGAACCTTCGCGATCACCGTACTCATAAGAGTACGGTGTTCTTCATCAATGGAAGAGCCCTGAAGCACTTCCAGCAAGTTGTCCGATGCCTCTGGATGGACAGAGGTCATCGGCAGAGACGGCTCGCCCCCCTTAGCGAGGGGCTGCCTGCCTAAATCCGGAACCACTGGAGGTTCCGATGCAGTATCCGGCTAGGGGCCAAACTTGCTGCGGCCCCCCTCATCAGAATCCATGGGGGGTCCCCCCCATGTGCCCGGCGTCAGGGATTTCGCGTTGGGGCGCCTTCAGAACTGTCCCCTGGCCCGGTATCCTCTGAGACAACACCTCGCTGTCGTCCGTGGGGCAGGGGGTGGTGGCCGTCGGGAGCGAATCGCTGCTCATCACCGACGCGCTCAAAGACCCCTCCGAGGAGGATAAGTCGATGCGGGCCTTGGACGGACTACATGATCATATTTAACATGATAAGAACAATAAAGCAAAACATGCCGGAAGTATTATGGCATCCGGATACTTACGACTTCGCCAGGGGCTTGTCCCTGGGCAGCCACTCCTCGTCATTGTAGGCGGTTGTTGTGGAGTGGTCCGGAGGGAGGGTCTTCCCCTTCTTGGATCCTTCGGCCTCCCCAAACGGGGCGACCTTCCTTTTCTTGTCCCCCCCCCCCGGTTGGGGGGGGGGGGAGGACTTTCCTCTTCCTCCTCCTCGTTTTCGTTGGAGGAGCGTGCCTCAGTGTCTTCGAACGATGAGTCCAAGACTACCTTGCGCTGGAGACCTTTCCTGGTCCCCGTGGCCTTCTTCTTGGCCTTCTTCTCCGGCACCTCATAGGGCGCCGGAAATAGCATCTCCGTTAGGAGAGCCGTTGCTGGATCCTCAGGTAGTGGAGCCGGACAGTCGATCTGCTCCGCTGTCGCTACCCAGCTCTGTTAAATTAGCGTGGAGGGTTAGATTCCTCCCACGAATATACTGGGGAAAGGCACATCTTGTGAAATATAAAGAGCTTACCGGATTGGCGGGGCGCTTTGCGCCGAGTCCGCGATCCTCAGTGATGGGAGGAGGTACTTCGGCGGCTTTAAACAACACCTTCCAGACGTCTTTGTGCGTCGTGTCGAAGAGCTCTTGCAGCGTCTGGTGTTTGGCCAGATCGAACTCCCACATATTGAATGCCCGTCTTTGACACGGGGTGATTCGGCGGAAGAGCATGACCTGGACCATGTTGACAAGCTTGATTTTCTTGCTTATCATATTTTTGACACAGTTCTGGAGTCCGGTCAGCTCCGCCGATGCACCCCAGGCTAAGCCCTTCTCTTTCCAGGAGGTGAGCCTCATGGGAATGCCGGATTGGAATTCGGGGGCCGCTACCAGGTTGACGTCGCGCGGCTCGATGAGGTAGAACCACCCTGATTGCCACCCCTTCACGGTCTCCACATAGGAGCCTTCAAGTCAAATGACATTGGGCATCTTGCCCACCATGGCGCCTCCGCACTCCGCTTGCTGGCCGACCACTATCTTCGGCTTCACGTTGAAGGTCTTCAGCCACAGGCCAAAGTGGGGCTTGATGCGGAGGAAGGCCTCGCACACGATGATAAACGCCGAGATGTTGAGGATGAAATTGTGGGCCAGATCATGGAAATCCAGCCCGTAGTAGAACATGAGCCCGCGGACAAATGGGTGGAGGGGGAATCCCAGTCCGCAGACGATGTGGGCAAGAAACACGACCCTCTCATGGGGTTCTGGAGTAGGGACGATCTGCCCTGCGTCCGGGAGCCAGTGCGCAATGTTTGCGGCCAGGTATCTGGCTTCCCGGAGCTTCGTAATGTTCTCCTCCATAACAGAGGAGGCCATCCACTTGCCTCGCGCTCCGGACATGTTTGGAATGGCTTTGAGGAGATGGTGAGAACTTGGGCGCTGGAGCTCGAGCGTGCGAGAATGGATGGGCAGAGGAAGAAGAAGGTGTGGGTGAAAAAGAGGAATCCTTATACCTTTATAAAGGTAGTAGAAACTGTGCGCCTCCCCACTTGCCCCGTAAAATCACTTATTCCCCAAGCGCCGTGATTGATGGCACGCTTGGGTTACCCACACCCGTATTGATGAGAATCCCATGATAAGGGGACATGATCTCTTCTTTGACAAGACATGCCAAGGAAACCGCCTCGCAATATGTGCAGTAGCTGGTTGAGAAAAACGGTTCGAATAATGACCGGGCCGTGGCATGATGTCACGCTATGAAAAGTTGTCAGCAGATTAGATTTGTGGAATATTGTGCTCTCTACAATGGTATGTGGAATTTGTTTTGTAGAGCCAGACACGATCCTTGTTTTCAAAATCTTCTATGGAGTATTTAGAGAAGTAACCCACCTTGCAATGCCGAAGACAATCTGCGCGCCGGACTCATCTTCATTGAAGCCTGGTTCAGGGGCTACTGAGGGAGTCCTGGATTAGGGGGTCCTCGGACAGCCGGACTATATACTTTGGCCGGACTGTTGGACTATGAATATACAAGATTGAAGACTTCGTCTCATGTCCAGATGGGACTCTCCTTTGTGTGGAAGGCAAGCTTGGCAATTCGGATATGTAGATTTCCTTATTTGTAACCGACTTTGTGTAACCCTAGCCCCCTCTGGTGTCTATATAAATCGGAGGGTTTAGTCTGTAGGACAACAACAATCATAATCATAGGCTAGCTTCTAGGGTTTAGCCTCTACGATCTCGTGGAAGATCAACTCTTGTAATACTCATATCATCAAGATCAATCAAGCAGGAAGTAGGGTATTACCTCCATCGAGAGGGACCGAACCTGGGTAAACATATTGTCCCCCGCCTCCTGTTACCATTAGCCTTAGACGCACAGTTCGGGACCCCCTACCCGAGATCCGCCGGTTTTGACACCGACACCGGCCCCTCCTGGGCGGTTCATACCCAGTAGTTATATCCCCAACATTAGGCCCCAGGTTGATTTGAACTTGTTCATATTAATCTTCAACACCTGACTTGTAAAATCTACACCACCTGTTCTAACCCGCATTGACGCCAGCTCTTGAAATACTCTTACACCGCCATGACATCATTTCTCCTTAACTCCGCACGAGGCCCATAGCATCTTAACTGATCCTTATCTTAATAAACATCCCGAAAATCGAGGCGTGCCTATAGCCATGCGATGATTTCGGCCTCCTCGATTCGCATGCATGCCTTGTACTCGCCCCCCTTTATAAATAGGGACGGGGGTCTCTCTCATTTCCCCCTGCTTCCTTCTTCGTCTTCCTCCTCCTCTCAGCCGCACGAGTGCTCGTACTCTGCCGTCGCAACCTCCAGCCGCAACACCAACTCAGGCCGCCGCATCGACTTGACAAGACCAGAGAACTCCAGTGCGCCTCCACCAATCCTCATCACCTATAAGCGCACCACCCTCTTTCATCTTAGATCTGCTTTTAGGGTTCACTACAAAAAAAGACACATCCATGACATTTTGGGCCGAACAATTTTTTTTCTGTCATACTTATGACACTTCTATGATGATAACTGTGACAAAACCCGGTACATCATAGATGTGGTGGCTCCTACTTCTATGACAAAAAATCATGACAGAAAATGGGCTTTTTGTCCTGGGCAGGCCGGAGACGTAGTTGCATGACATTCTTTGGGCCGTCCATGACGGAAAAAATCATGGTAGAAGCGAGGGCGAGGAAAATTTCGGGGAGTTCCCGGTTACGGTGGGTGGTCGGGGGCCGAGCGATGCGCGTTTCTCTCATACACATACGGATGTGTGTGCGAGGCGTTGGTCTCTAACTAAACCCGAGCGGGGCGTTGGGCTCTAACTAAACCCGAGTGATTGCACTAGCTACGTTACTGAACCCGAGTGATTCCTTCGCTACTGTTGCTAACTGAAGCCGATCGATGCTACCTCTGGATGAACAGTGAGCGTTTGCTGGGGGGGTTTGGATGAACAGTAGCGTTGCTGGGGGGTTTGGATGAACAGTTCCCGGTGGGGGTGGATGAACAGGACCCCATGGTGTTGCCTCTGGATGAACAGGACCCCAATCGATCGAGCCGGTTGGGTCTGGATGAAGAGGACCCCGTGGAGGGCTGGATAAACAGGACGACCCTGCGGAGGGCTGGATGAATAGTAGAAGATGGAGGGGTGGATGAACAGTAGCCCGTGGAGGGATGGTTGAACAGAAGCCCGTGGAGAGGGCTGGTTGAACAGTAGCCGGTGGAGTAGCGTGTGGTGGAGGCTGGATGAACAGGAGCCCGTGGATGAACAGTCGCAGGTGGAGGCTGGAGGAGGTCGACGATGGATGAACAGTAGCCCGTGGAGGCTGGAGGAGGTCGACGGTGGAGATGAACAATATCCCGTGGAGTACTGTTTTGCGGTACGCCACACACCTCCCGATGAACAGGACCCCCGTTTCAACCGTAGCGCTCCAACACAAGTCTGTTTCCTCCATTTTGCGGTATGCCACACCCCTCCCGATCAACAGGACCCCATTTCGACCGTAGGAGGTCCAACACAATCCCATCTCCTCCATTTTGCAGTACGCCAGACCCCTCCTGATGAACAGGATCCCGTTTCGAACGTGGCCGGTCGAACACAAGGCCATTTCCTCTGTTGTGAGGTACGCCATGCCTCATTTCCATCGGCTGTTCCGTCCAAGCCGGTTGGCTCCCATGCATTCCGTTGCCTCCCGATGAACATGACGCATTCCGTTGCCTCCCCATGAACATGACGACGATGCAGTTTCTCCGTTATGACCCAGCCATGTACACGAGCCCTGGCCGTATGTATGCGCGAGTAGGCGTTCGAGTCCCTGCCCGTATGTATGTACATGGCCGTATTTTCTTTATTGCACCCCGACCGTTGTACGTATGTGTATATGCTATGTGCGCGCCTCTACTACGAGATGTGCACGCCTCTACTACGACACGTGCGTTCCTCTACATCGACCAGTATGTACGTACATGTTCGCGACCAGAATGACAATGCTACGTACGCTTTGACCAAGTGGGTCCCGGCTATCAGGCACTTCCTTACGTGCGAAGATGTAGCTGGTGGGTCCCAACAGTCAGGGGGATGAATCGTTTTTCTTTGCCCGGACGCACTTCCTTGCGTGCGAAGATGTAGCTAGTGGGTCCCAACAGTCAGGGGGGAAACGTTTTTTCGCGAAATACGGTTGCCCGTCCGGTGGGTCCCCGCTGTCAGATGGAGGAATAATGATTTTGCGTGTAATAAGGAGCCAATTTCTTGCGGCTGCCATGGACCCAGCTGTTAGCCTATCAACGTATAGTACTCTTCCGATGGAAGTCGTTCCTTGACCACGTTGACCACGCCGCACCGAGAGCACCAGGGCGGTGGATGACGACGAGGCCTAGCAAGGGGACAACATGGAGCCGGGAAAGACGCAGCAGTGGATGCCCACGCGTAGAGGAGTATGAGGGTTCACTGGTTCGGCTGCGGTGTGAGGCTGCCGTTGCTGTAGAATAACAGGGGGTGTGGGTGAGTAGAGGGATGGCCTTGCCAGCGGTGGGAGTAGTAGGGGGCAGTGAGGCCTCCATGGCATCACAACCGGCCATGGGGGGCAGGAGCACGCGGCACGACTGGCGCTGGTTTGGGCGGCTGGAGCAAGAAGACCAGAGGTTGAAGAAGCACTACAGCCGTTGGATGGATATCGTACGGTCACTGGAGCTAGAATCGTTCATATTGACTAAGTTAACAAAGCCCTCCGTACCCGTCAACTTAGTTGGCCCACAAGTCAGCCTCCCACTATGGTGGGTCCCAGCCAGCAGGGGGTATTCATTTTTTGTGTGTAATAAGGAGGCACTTCCTTGCGTGCGAAGATATAGCTGGTGGGTCCGACCTGTCAGCGGGGGGGGGGGGACGTTTTTTTCGCGAAATACAGAGGCTCTTCCGGTGGGTCCCAGCTGTCAGGTGGAGGAATCATTATTTGGCGCGTAATAAGGAGGAATTTCCTTGTGTGCGGCCGTGGACCCAGTTGTCAGCCTCTCCACGTACAGTCCACGTCCGATGGATGTTGTTCGTTGACCATGTTGACCAGGCCGCGCCGAGAGCACCATGGCGGTGGACGACCGCGAGGCCTAGGAAGGGAACTACACGGAGCCGGGGAAGGCTCGGCAATGGTTGCCCACGTGGTGGGGAGTACGAGGGTTTCACTACAAAAAAAGACACATCCATGGCATTTTGGGCCGAACGAATTTTTTCCTGTCATACTTATGACACTTCTATGACGATAATTGTGACAAAACCCGGTATCATCATAGATGTGGTGGGCTCCTACTTCTATGACAAAAAATCATGACAGAAAATGGGCTTTTTGTCCTAGGCGGGCCGGAGACGCAGCTGCATGACATTCTTTGGGCCGTCCATGACGGAAAAAACTGTGGTAGAAGCGAGGGCGAGGAAAATTTTGGGGAGTTCCCGGTTATGGTGGGTGGTCGGGGGCCGAGCGATGCGCGTTTCTCTCATACACGCATGCGCGTGTGTGCGAGGCGTTGGCTCTAACTGATCCCGAGCAAGGCGTTGGGCTCTAACTGAACCCGACCGATTGCACTGCAGGCTACGCGTTACTAAACCCGAGAGATCGATCGATGGCTGTTAACTGAACCCGATCGAGCGATTCCTTCGCTACTACTGCTAACTGAGGCCGATCGATGCTGGCTCTGGATGAAAAGTGAGTGTTGCAGGGGGGGGTTGGATGAACAATGAGCGGTGGGGGTGGATGAACAAGACCCCGTGTCGTTGCCTCTGGATGAACATGACCCCGATCGATCGAGCCGGTTGGGGCTGGATGAACAGGACCCCGTGGAGGGCTGGGTGAATAGGACGACCCCGTGGAGGGCTGGATGAATAGTAGACGGTGGAGGGGTGGTTGAACAGTGGCCGGTGGAGTAGCGCGCGGTGGAGGCTGGATGAACAGGAGCCCATGGAGGCTGGAGGAGGTCGACGGTAGCCCGTGGAGGCTGGAGGAGGTCGACGGTGGAGATGAACAGTATCCCGTCGAGTACCATTTTGCGGTACGCCACACCCCTCGCGATGAACAGGACCCCCGTTTCGACCTAGCGCTCCAACACAAGTCCGTTTCGTCCGTTTTGTGGTACGCCACACCCCTCCCGATCAACAGGACCCCAGTTTTGACCGTAGGAGGTCCGTTTCCTCCGTTTTGCGGTACGCGAGACCCCTCCCGATGAACAGGATCCTGTTTTGAACGTGGCCGGTCGAACACAAGGCTGTTTCCTCTGTTCTGCGGCATGCTAGGCCTCGTTTCCATCGCCTATTCCATCCAAGCCGGTTGGCTCCCACGCGTTCCGTTGCCTCCCAATGAACACGATGCATTCCGTTGCCTCCCCATGAACACGACGCATTCTGTTGCCACCCCATGAACACGACGACGACGCGGTTTCTCCGTTCCGACCCAGCCATGTACACGAGCCCTGGCCGTACATATGCGTGAGTAGGCATTCGAGACCCCGCCCGTATGTATGTACATGGCCGTATTTTCTTTCTTGCACCCTGGCCGTTGTACGTACATGTACATGCTACGTGCGCGCCTCTACTACGACACGTGCGCGCCTCTACTATGACACGTGCGCGCCTCTACATCGACTAGTATGTACGTACATATCCGCGACCAGAATGACAACGCTACATACGCTTCGACCAGGTGGGTCCCGACTGTCAGGCACTTCCTTGCGTGCGAAGATGTAGCTGGTGTGTCCCAGCAGTCAGGGGCGAATCATTTTTTTTGCCCGGACGCACTCCCTTGCGTGCGAAGGTGTAGATGGTGGGTCCCAACAATCAAGGGGGAAACATTTTTTTCGTGAAATACAGTGGCCCGTCCGGTGGGTCCCTTTTGTCTGGTGGAGGAATAATTATTTTGCATGTAATAAGGAGGCACTTCCTTGCGGCAGCCGTGGACCCAGCTGTCAGCCTCTCCATGTACAGTACTCTTCCGATGGAAGTCGGTCGTTGACCACATTGACCACGCCGCGTCGAGAGCACGACGGCGATGGACGATGGCGAGGCCTAGGAAGGGGACGACACGGAGCCGGGCAAGACGCAGCAGTGGATGCCCAAGCAAAGAGGAGTACGAGGGTTCACTGGTTCGACTGCGGTGTGAGGCTGCCATAGCCGCAGAATAACAGGGGGTGTGGGTGAGTAGAGGGATTGCCTGGCCAGCGGTGGGAGTAGGAGGGGGCGGTGAGGCCTCCGCGGCATTACAGCCGGCCACGAGAGGCAGGAGCACGCGGCACAACCGGCGCTGGTTTGGCGGCTGGAGGAAGAAGACTAGAGGTTGAAGAAGCACTACGGCCGTTGGATGAACATCATACGGTAACATGAGCTAGAATTGTTCATATTGACTAAGTTGACAAAGCCCTTCGTCCCCGTCAACTTGGTAGGCCCACAAGTTAGCCTCCCACAATGCTGGGTTCCAGCTGGCAGGGAGAGTATTCATTTTTTTGTGCGTAATAAGGAGGCACTTCCTTGCGTGCGAAGATAGCTGGTGGGTCCAACCTGTCAGCGGGGGGCACGTTTTTTTGCAAAATACAGAGGCCCTTCCGGTGGGTCCCAGATGTCAGGTGGAGGAATCATTATTTTGCACGTAATAAGGAGGCATTTCCTTGTGTGCGGCCGTGGACCCAACTGTCAGCCTCTCCACGCACAGTCTACTTCTGATGGTGTCGTTTGTTGACCATGTTGACCACGCCGCGCCGAGCGCATCCAAGGTGGTGGACGACGGCAAGGCCCCGGATATCAACGAGCCAGAGATGGGAAGACGCGGGAGTAGAGTCGCAGACGGAGAGGTGTACGAGGGTTAACTGGTTCTAGTGCGGTGTGGTTCGGTAGTCGGTGGAGAAGAACATGAGGTGTGGAGGGGTGGAGGGATGGCCTGGCCAACGGTGGAGTAGCGCTTCATAGCGAAGCGTGCTAAGCAGAGCTGCTAGCAGCAGGAGGTGGGAGGTGGTCCCGGCGGCGCTGGAGGAAGAAGACGAGAGATTGAAGATGGATGCCAGTCGTTGGATGTAAATCCAACGGCTAACATGTCAGAATCATTTGTTGACTAAATTGACAACGACTTGCGTTGGCTTCAACCTATTGGCCCACATTTCAGCCTCCAAAAATGTGGCACGTTTTCAACCCATTTTTTTTCCAGAATTTACAGTATTTTTTTTGCGCGGTAGAATTTACAGTCTATTTGATCTTTTTTTTTGAATTACAGCCATTAGCTGGGCTGGGTGAACAAATAATGTAGCGTCCATGCGGCCCATTTATTTTATTTCCTAATATATTACAGGCCATTTGCACTTTCTCGAAATACACGATTTTGCTGGGCTGATTCTAATTATAATGTCGGGTTGGGCCAGCAATGTTATCAAAAAATAAAAAGGGGCTGAGCATTTTATTATAAATATATTTAAATAATAAGTGATATTATTACATTCGTCCTTAAATCTTACCAAGCTTTTGTACACAATCACTAGGATTTTCGTGCCAAAACAATCCAGGATTTTATTGTTAAGAACTTATTTTTATAAGTTAATAAGATGTGGGGTATTGTTTTCTTAGATATGTAAGTATCTATTAAATATATGATGAAAATAAAAATAAAATATAATAACATATAAAATAATTTAAATATATATAATATAGTTAGAAGGGAAACATAAGTTGGACCTGGCGTTCATATTCTTATATAGAAAAATACAACAGACCTCTGCGTTTTCTTCAAAAAAATACATAAATTGGGCTGCCGATATTCAGGAAAAATAAAACCTCGGATGGGAGGTCCATAGGCCGGTCGATACATGACGACCCTCAAGAAAATACAAACAGGCCTATGGACCTCCCATCCGAGGTCGTGGGCTGCGCATGTTAAAAATGAAAGCCTAGATGGGGCAGCCCAAAACTCAGCTGATACTTGCTGCCCCAGTAGTAATAAATGATACCTGCCAGCTCAGCGGCTTCGTTGTGAATTTTGACTGTGCATCATATGAAGATGTGCTATGCATGAATGTTGATCAGCATGATGTTAACTGGCTGGTAGTTCCATTTTTGACCATGAATAAAACTTCCAACATGATGTTAACCCTGTTTGAAAAGGCCGTGTTAATATAAATGCTCTGCCTCTGAAAGTTGTAGTTTCTTATCTAAAATTGAACTCGCAGTTTCTTATCTAAAACTGAAACTTGCAGTTTCTTCTCTGAGAATCACATTGTCTGCACTTTTGTATCCTATGAAACTACATTTTTTAAGTGCTAAAATAGATCTCTAGAATTCATAAAATACTTCATATGCTCAATACTGAAAATCTGAAACTCAAAAGACATTCATATCTGAAAGTACTCTCAAAATACACAACACAAAACACAATTCACAACCTGCAAATACTGATAACCCTAAGCTCCTCCTGACAATTCACAACCTGCCCGACTATTGGGCCGGGGGGGGCAGTCCCCTCCTATTCCTCGGTGGCAGACAGTCGCCCCGTGAGACGATGTGAATGGCGAGGGAGAGGATGGAAGGGAAGAATCGTCGGGCCAACTTCTTTTCTCCTCTTGCAGTTGGGTTCGGTCGACGAAGACTCCATCGGCTCACTCTGGCAGGACACCCTCACAAACGGTACCCTGTAGATGCTCGATCCGTCAATCTCTGGTAGATGCTCAATCTGCGATCGATACTCCCACCACCGCTCCCTCACAATCGGATTCGGCGAATCTATTTGCTCCATGGCCCAGAGGAGCAGCTCTATGTACTCCCGCGCGACTCCCTCCAGGAGTATCGCCGCCTTTTTGCTCTGTTGCAGATATTTGGTCATGGATGTCGCCGTCGCCGCTAGTTGGTCCTTGTTGTCAAACCAAGGCTATATCTCCAACATCCTAGATAGCTTCACAGGGTCGCCATCTGCGATGCTCACGTATCGGTTGTACTCCTCCATCGATCTACTTCTCCACATCACCTTCACTCGTCGGCGGTGGTTTTTGAATGGAAGAGGAGAGGAGCAGCGCTGGTTTTGGATTAGAACGGGAGAGGAGCGACGCTGGTTTTGGACTGGAACAGGAGAGGAGGGGCGGTGGTTTTGAAATGGAAGAGGAGAGGAGCGGCACTGGATTTAGATTGGAACAGGAGAGGAGCGATGGTGGTTTAAGAGGAGAAGAGCGGAAGAGCGGCACTGGTCTTGGAAGTATTTTTTTGTTGTTTTGCGTATTTTGGGTCAAAGTTTGACCACATACTGTATTTGACAAGCAAAATGTGAACGCATGTCACCAAAAATTGTATCGTTTGGTTCGTATCTGAATGTACTTTCAAATTATATTATTTTTTCAATGTATAACATATATTTTATGTGCGAAAATCATGGTCAATTATGACCCAGAATAAAAGGGAGACTAGTTAATGTGGGGTCGCTTTCTTAATTGAAGGGTAAATTGATTTTGATTTTGATCCAGTCACAGCGCGCCGGCCCTCTCGTCCAATCCTAAATCGCTGCCGCACGCTCCTATCCCTCTTCTCCATTGCAAAACCACCTCCTCTCCTCTCCATCATCTCCATTCCAAAACCACCGTCTCGCCTCTCCTTCTTCTGATCTTCTCCATTGCAAAACCACCTCCTCTCCTCTCCATCATCTCCATTCCAAAACCACTGTCTCGCCTCTCCCTCTTCTCTATTGCAAGACATCGTCTATCCTCCCATCTTCCAAAGCTAGCACCGGACCACTCAGAAGGACATCTATGGAGAGAATGCAGCAGCGAATCAGGCAGATCGGCACCGGCGACCAGGCAAAGTTAGCCAGGTTGAAGAAGATCCTTACTTGGTTTGACAATGAGTAGGAGATTTCGAGGACGGTGCGGGCCATGTGGCAATGTATGCAAAAGAGCGAGACGACGGTGATGTACATGTACTCCTCGACGGCAGTCACGCCGCAGTCCTCCGAGTTCATCGAGTATCTCCTCTAGGCGATGGAGCAGACAGATTCGCCCGAGGCGACAGTCAGGCGGATGTGGTGGGCATACAGGTAGCACCCAAAGGATAACGGATTGATCGAGTATGGTGTGCCGTTCGTGAGGGTGCAGAGCCAGCCGGAGCCATAGGAGTATTCGTTCTCCCACCGTAAGAGGAGGCCGGATGGCGCGACGTCGCTTCCCCGCCGTTCTCCACAGTCCCCTTGACGCTCGCCTCGTTTCAACGGCGGCGGTAGGGTTGAAGGTAAGCTTCGCACTAACCTAATCTTCCACCTGCTCATGCTTACAATCAGTGTGACAACTAATGAAAATCATGCTTACAATCAGTCTCCGAGTACTATGCCAATCACCCTAAAATAGCTTTGGACCTTTGGGTAAAAGTTGTGACACAGTGTACAAATAAAGAAAAATAGATTGGTGCTTCTTTCAGAAAAGAGTACTCCCTAGAAAACTGCAAATATAAGCTACTAGTATTTGGTTAGAGGATTTGCTGCCGAGAAAGATCCATCCACAGAGAGTGCCACACATCCCACTGGTGGTGGTGGATGCCAATGCGTGCATGCAGCATGGTTGGTGTCGGTAATTTTTACTTGGCACACCTTGCACTCTGCATATATGCCGGTTCCATACGTACATTTGTGCAGTTCCACCAAAATGCAGCTGAATAACCCTGTTTGCACAGATAATGAAAAAGCATGATTACATTATAGTGGCACTAGTTGATGAAACACACAAAATAAATACAAGAAAATATTGCAATAGTATCATAGTATGCCATGCTGTGAGGGTGAGATGGGCCCTGTGACGCCTCATACGGTACGCCTCATAGTGGACATCGTCCCAAGTCTCCCAGATACACCTTCTGCTAGTGATGAACATCAGTGTACAACGGTAGTACAAGGAGGCGCCTTGAGACATTCAAATCTCTATTTTGTACAAATCAACTAAAATTAAGCACCCCGGTTTGCAGAAATGCTTAAACATTAACAATGGGACTAGTTGATGAAACATACATTAACAAAGAGAAGCACTTTCTTTATCTACATTGGAAATGAAATGATAGAGAGGACACTCGCTCTATTTTAACTATATTATTACTTCATTTTATCAGTGACACTATGGTCGAGCAGGTGGAAAACGAGGTGTACCGTGCGTCGCAAGGATGGAGGCCGAGGGTGCGTAGACTGGGATGCTGAAGCTGGCTCTTTCAGTCACCAACATGGATAATTCAATTCATGGGACCTTTTGGTGCAGTTCACCTAAAATGAAGCAATGTCCCGTGAGCTAGCAGCTTCTTCTTCAATTTTTTTTAAGAAAAGGGCTCCAGCAGAAAAAGAAACCCACAGAGCTTCTTCTTCATAGTTGCAATAAAATTGAGCAACATCAAGGTTGGTTGTGAAGCTCCTGGAATGCTCAACTATAATTTGGATATCATTTGTGCAGTTCAACTAAGATCAAGCGTGAAATGTATATCTCTGTTTGCACAAAAAAGGTGGAAAGGAGGGTGACTAACAAGTGATGAAACATGCATCAAATGAAAAGAAGCATGTTCCTTATCTGAATGGCAATCCTACAAGGACAGTAGCAATTTCTAAAGCAGTGGCATTGCTAGATATTAGTGTGGGCATTAGGATTAACTATGACAATCGTTAAATACGACATTACTTTGGGCACGGGAGTGTAGGCGGACCAGGACAGTTGCATCTCTAACGAAAAGAACCAACTCATCTTAATGGGAAATTTAGCAGGACATGTAAAAAAGTGCCATTGATTCATATTACTTGATGCATTACTGTCAGGACCCCGACTCGATGCCACATCGATCTAGCATGTAACACCTCATATCGCTTTGCGGCCTCACGCACGGTATCCCCACGGGTGTCGCCTTACCTTTGCCCGGGACCGTTTGCGCATTTTGGCACACGTATATGATGGTGTCGCTAGCATCCATATGATAAAGAGCCCGGGCTGACATGGCTAGTCGTAAACCCAAAGTGGCACTAACTTACAGGGACAGGCATCCATGACCCAGCATCGAACGTGTCGGTCATCAGCGAGTGAATCCAGGCTGTAGCACTGGGCTAACAGGACTCCGGTGAACCGGGCTGTAGCGGGCTAATAGGACTCCGGTATTCATTGCGTGACATTTCCCCGGGGGGACAGACACAGGATCGAAGAAGGACACATGCCGGCCAGCCTAAGTGTTCCGGAGCAGTAGCAAGCTACCAGGGCTCAGTGGAAGCGCTAGGAGACATTTCCCGGTAAGAGAGGCTACTAAGAATAAACAACTAGATAGTCAGATCCCACACATAGCAATACACATTACACGTACGCATAACATGCAAGTATGTGCTGTACAACATGGCATCACAGCATAACTCAACAACTCATATAGATAAAGGCTCAGAAGAGCCGTCATAGCATATATTGCAAACAGGGGTCACAAGACCCATCATACAGAGCATACAAGCAACAAGCGGAAGCATTACATGTCTGGGTACAGACATCTACAAAAGAAAAAGGCTGAAGAGCCTGACTATCTACAACATCCGATCAAGATCGTAGCTGAGGTACTAGCTACTAGTCGAAGTCCACGAGAACACTAGTAAGACCGAAGTCTCCGCTGCAAAAACATAAATAAAGCAACATGAGTACAAAGGTACTCAGCAAGACTTACATCAGATCCTATCATACATGCATCTGTATCAAGAGGTAATGTGGGGTTTAGTTGCAGCAAGCCAGCTTTGACTCTGTGGCTATCCTGTTCTACGACTACCAGAAACTCTTGAGGTGAAACAACGAACACGGGTCCACTAATCACCACACAATACCTACTATGGATTCATCCCCGTCTCCCTACGAGAAGGCCATCCATAGCACTCACACTTGTCTTGAGCATTTTAGAGTATCCACTTCAAGTTGTCTATGTACCATGTAAGCATCCAAGAAGTCCATAACCGCGGACCCGGCTATTCGAATAGATCATGTTAACCCTGCAGGGGTGTACTTCTTCACACACGCTCTCGCCACTTACCGCCATGTACACGTCATGCATCTCGGCAACCTTCAAGCGGAAGCCTGGCGAGGGTGTCGGCCACGACCTGACTAACCACACAAGACTCTAGTCCAGGTTTATCGCCTATTCGGGTTCCATCCGCAAGGAGATCCGGCCGGGGTGTCGCTTACGGCCCCAAACGATGTGTACAGGGTTCCCGAGCCCACCATCCGGGTGCCACTCGGTACACCGGGCCATGTGTGCCTAGTCTGTCCCAAGCCCACCCTGCCGGGTGCCACTTGGTAGAAAAATAGCACTACCTACAAACACCAGAAACTAGTTGCGACTCCTGGACAGAGACCAAGTTGGTTAATAAGTCGAGAGGGGTCGAGTTACCGGAACCCAATGTGTGGTAGTATCGAGTCATTGGACAACATACACAGAACTCAGTGCTTAAGGACGGTTCCAGTGAGACAACCCACCATGTACTCCTACATGGCCTCTCACCGCTACCTTTACCAAATCGTGATCACACACCTCACCCTCAGCATCAGAACATATCGTGACACTCCAATTCATTCCCAATGAATCAGACCTGACACAACTCTAAGCAATAGCAGGCATAGCATGGTAGGAACACATCAGTGGCTTCAATCAACTCCTACACATGCTAGTGGGTTTCAACTATTTACTGTGGCAATGACAGGTCATGCAGAGGAATGGGTTCAACTACCGTAGCACAAAGTAGCAGATGAATCGTTGTTGTCCTAATGCAATAACTGAGAGCAGGAGCGAGAGAGTAGGGTTTTATCGAAATGAACAAGGGGGTTTGCTTGCCTGGTAAATCAACAAGGGAGGCACTGCTTCACAGACAGGTACTCTAGAACGTCTCCGGAGCAGGACCTATCGAGAAGGAACGGTGCCGGCAATCAATACCCAATCATATGCAACAATATGATGCATGAACATGGCATGTAGATGTGATGCTGTTTGAGCTAATGCAACTAGTATTCAATTGAATGAAGTCCATTTGAACAAAAGGTTCAAATGCCACTCCAAAAATAAGTCTCTTAATATGCCATAATGTGTTTTCCCATATTCAGCATGTATAAGTTGGTTTGTCATGCATGAAACTAGTACAGATGGAAAGATTGCATTTTTCTGATAATTTTTCATATATAAATTATTTCAATCTGAGCTACGGTTGAATTTCTATGAATTTTTGAAGTTTAAATCAATTTCTGGATTTTCTGAATTATTTTAATTCCAGAAAATATATAATTGCGTCAGCATGACGTCAGCACGACATCAGCGGTCAACTGGGCTGGTCCGGGTCAAACCTGACGTGTGGGACCCACACGTCAGTGACAGGGGGGTTAACAGGGGTTAATTTAATTTAATTAAAAGGTTAGGGGGGTCGGGCCCACTGGTCAGTGTCAGGATTAATTAACAGAGTTAATTAAATTTAAACTAATCCTAAACTAGAATTAGTCAGGGCCGGGCCCACATGTCATTGACCCAGGGGAGGTCAAACCCCCTGGTCAACCGGGGCTAAAGCGCCTGCGTTTAGCCGCCGGCGACAGCAAACGCGGCGGAGGGGCTCGGGATCGCCGTTCCGGCGACCATTCGGGCGGCGGAGACCACCCACGCGAAGCCCGCGCTCACGCGCATCCAGTGGAGCACGCGGAAGGCTGCGGGGGCGGCGGAGCTCGCCGGAGCAGAGCTCACGGCGGCGGCCGGAGTTCGGCTGTGTTCGGGGGCGCGGCTGCAGCGTGCAAACGCGCGAACCAAAGCGCTAGCGGGGCACTACGAGGTGCGGCGAGAGTGCTAGGTGCACTGGCGTGGCCGAAAGGTCGCCGGAGCAACGCCGGCGACAAGCTCGAACGGAGGCGAGCTTCGGCCATGGCGGAGCTAAGGCCTAGACGGCGCAAACGGACACGGGGAGGAGGGGGTTCGGTGCGGGGGCTCACCGCGGAACCAGCGAGCGCGAGGGCGAGGTCGGGGATGCCCGGTAGCTCCCGAATCGCCGGCGAGGATCCACGGCGGCCGGAGTCGAATTTGGCGACGGCGACGGCTCCACGGGGCTCTCCGGCTTGCGTGGCTCGGCGAGGAGGTAGCTGGCGACGAGGCGGAGCTCCTGGGGACGACGGGGAGGCGAGGGAGAGGCGGTGGCTACGGTGATGCCCGTCGGCGGCGGCGGTGGTTCTCGGGTGAGAGGGAGAGAGAGCAGGGGGAGAAGAGGAGGGCGAGGGAGAGTGAGAACGGTGCGGGGCAGCTGCGTGGCTTCGTCCGGGGCATCGAGGGAGTCCGGGGAAGCAGGAGGTGGCCAGCAGGGGGGGGGGAGGTGGCGCGCGCGCGTGCCGACGAGCGTCGGGCACACGCCCTCGTCCTTCTGTCCGAGGAGGGGGACGACAGAAGGCAGCGGGGGTGGGCTGGGCCGCCAGCTGGAGATGGGCCAGGTAAGTGGCCCAGGTAAGTCTCTCTCCCCTTTTCTGTTTTCTTTTCTAATTTTCTGACATTTGTTTGATTTAATAACTATATTAAATCATTTAATATTATTATGCCAATTTTTGTAGGGGCTAATGGTATTATTCCGGAGCTCTTGTATAATTGGCATAATTTTTGGACCATATTTCATATATATAGAAATATATTTCCAATGCAAATATTTATCGAATTAACCCAAATGGCCAAAATAAATATCCATGAGCTCCTAAAAATATTGTTTTGATTTTTATCTCTGTCCAATATTTTTAGAGGGCATCATGAGCATTTTCTTGGACCCTTTTGGAGAAATTTTTATTTGGGTCATTTTCAAAAATGATTCTGAGGGTTCCACCAGTCCTCATTTCAATTTAAATGAAATTTAAACATGATGCACAAATGGCTAGCTAGCCTAGGTCATACCAGACTAGGGATGTGACAACTCGCCCCCACTTGACAGAATCTCGTCTCGAGATTCAGGGGTCGACGGAAAGAAAGCGGGGTACTCCAGTCGAAGACGATCTTCTCGCTCCCAAGTAGCCTCTCTCTCGAATGATGAGACCACTGAACTTTGAGAAACTTGATGTTCTGACGTCGGGTAACACGCTCTGCTTGATCAAGAATGCGAACCGGGTACTCTCGGTATGTGAGGTTATCTTGGAGATCAAGCGTTTCGTGGTCCACTCCACGAATAGGATCCGAGAAGCAACGCCTGAGTTGAGAGACGTGGAAGACATCATGAACTCGAGAAAGATGTGGGGGTAGTTCCAACTGGTAGGCAACCTCTCCTCGTTTAGCGAGAATGCGAAAAGGACCAATGTAACGAGGAGCCAACTTGCCCTTGATACCGAAACGATGGGTACCCTTCAAAGGAGTAACCCGAAGGTAAGCTTGGTCGCCAATCTCATAAGTCATATCCTTATGATGACGATCGTACTGACTTTTCTGATGAGACTGGGCTGTTTTCAAATTCTCACGAATGATGCGAACTTGCTCTTCTGCCTCCTGGATCATATCCGGTCCAAAGAATTGTCTTTCACCGGTTTCTGACCAGTTCAAAGGTGTTCGACATCTTCGTCCATAGAGAACCTCAAAAGGAGCTTTCTTGAGGCTGGATTGGTAGCTATTGTTATAAGCAAACTCGGCGAAAGGAAGACATTTCTCCCAATCCATACCGAATGAGATAACGCAAGCTCTGAGCATGTCTTCGAGAATTTGATTGACCCGTTCCACCTGACCACTCGACTGAGGGTGGAAAGCGGTACTGAAGGAAAGATGGGTTCCCATGGCAGTTTGGAAACTCTCCCAGAAATGAGAAGTGAAAAGACTGCCACGGTCCGAATTGATCTCTAGTGGGACACCATGGAGTGACACTATTCGAGAAATATATAAGTCAGCAAGCTAACTAGCAGTGATATTTTCCCGAACAGGAAGGAAGTGAGCCACTTTGGAGAGACGATCAATGACTACGAAGATAGCGTTATTCCCTCTCTTGGTCCTGGGAAAGCCGGTGATGAAGTCCATACTAACTTTATCCCATTTCCATTCAGGAATAGCTAAAGGCTGAAGGGTGCCAGCAGGTCTTTGATGCTCTGCCTTAACGCGACGACAAACGTCACATTTAGCAATGAACTCAGCGATTTCTCTCTTCATCCTAGTCCACCAGAACCTCTGGCGTAGGTCCTGATACATCTTAGTACTACCGGGATGAATCGTGAGAGGAGATTCATGCGCCTCCTTAAGAATCAACTGACGAAGATGTTGCTTCTTGGGAACCACCAAGCGATTCTCAAAGAGAACAACACCACGATCATCCATAGAGAAACATCCACCAACTCCCTTCTTAATGTTTCTCTTGATCCGGGTAATCCCTGTGTCATGCTTCTGGGCTTCTATGATAAGATCCACAAGGGTAGGTTTCGCCACCAAGGTAGAAAGGAATCCGTGAGGAGCAATGTGAAGATTAAGCTTACAGAATTCCTCATGGAGAAGTGGTTGGCCTTGCTGCAACATGAGATTGTTGCAATAGGATTTACGGCTTAGAGCATCAGCCATGACATTGGCTTTGCCTGGGGTGTAGGTAATCCCTAGATCATAATCTGTGATCAACTCCAACCAACGTCTTTGCCTAAGGTTCAGATCCGGTTGGGTGAAGATATACTTGAGACTCTGGTGATCGGTGTAGATCTCGCAACGTTTACCAAGGAGGTAATGTCGCCAGGTCTTGAGTGCATAGACTACGGCTGCAAGCTCTAGATCATGTGTAGGATAATTCTCCTCATGTGGATGCAACTGTCGGGATGCATAGGCAATCACATGACGATCCTGCATAAGAATGCAACCTAGTCCCTGTCGTGAGGCGTCGCAGTAGATAATAAAGTCTTTAGTGAAATCCGGTGGCACAAGTATGGGAGCAGAAGTCAGGCGTCTTTTCAGTTCCTGAAAACTGTACTCACACTGTGGGGACCACTCGAACTTTTTATCTTTCTTGAGAAGTTCCGTGAGGGGTTTGGCTACTTTGGAGAAGTTTTCAACAAAGCGGCGACAATAGCTGGCTAGACCAAGGAAACTCCTAACTTGTTTCACGGTCTCAGGTGGAGTCCAATCGAGAACGGCTTGAACTCTCTCGGGATTGACAGCAATGCCCTTACCAGAGATTACGTGGCCTAGGTAGGTCACTTCTGGCAACCAAAATTCACACTTGGAGAACTTGGCATAAAGGCGGTGCTCTCTGAGTTTTTCTAAACAAGTCTAAGATGTTCGGCATGCTCTTCCTCGTTCTTCGAGTAAATAAGAATATCATCGAGGTAAACCACGACGAACTTATCTAAGTACTCCATGAAGATCGAGTTCATCAAGCGGGAGAATGTGGCTGGGGCGTTGGTTAGGCCAAAGGACATGACGGTGTACTCGTACTGGCCATAACGAGTGACAAAAGCTGTCTTGGGAATGTCCCCGTTTCTGATCTTGATTTGATGGTAGCCTAACCTTAAATCCATCTTGGAGAAGACTGAGGATCCAGCGAGCTGATCATACAGGTCGTTGATCCTGGGGAGCGGATACTTGTTCTTTATCGTGACCAAATTAACGGGACGATAATCAACGACCATCCGGTCCGTACCGTCTTTCTTCTTGACAAAGAGGACGGGGCAAGCCCAAGGAGAAGAACTAGGACGGATGAAACCCTTTTGCAAGGACTCATCAAGTTGTTTCTTAAGCTCGGCTAGTTCTAGGGGTGCCATCTTGTAAGGTCTCCGGGAGATTGGAGCTGTTCCTGGGATAAGATCTATGACAAACTCTACTTCTCTGTCAGGTGGAACACCTGGCAGTTCCTCTGGAAAGACATCCGGAAAGTCACGGACTACCGGGATATCTTCAAGGTCTGGAAGAGGGCTGGCATTAAGAGAATAGAGCTGACGCTCTGCAACTCTAGTGGAGACGGTGACTATCTTGCCAGATGGGTGTGTAAGCTGAACAGATCTTGTGTAACAATCAATCTTGGCATGATGAGCTGTCATCCAGTCCATACCCAAGATGATGTTAATATCTGAGGACTTGAGGGCTACGAGTGATGCAAGGAATACAATTCTATCAACAAGGATTTCGTTACCATGGCTGATTCTGGTGGTCTGCCATCTAGACCCTGGGGTTTGGATTTCAAGCGGAGTTGGCATATCGCAAAATGACATGTCGTGCAAACGAGCATAGCCTTCAGAAATGAAGGAGTGAGATGCTCCAGTATCGAATAGAACTGATGCTGGGTGACAATTGACAAGGAGTGTACCAAGAACGACATCTGGATCATCATGAGCGTCTTTAGCTGAGACGTGATGCACACGTCCACGTTCAGTGGAAACTGACTTGACACTGATCATCTTGCGTGATGGCTTAATACAGCCCACAGTCTTCTCGGGCTGGGGTGGAGCATAACTAGTCTGAGAGCAATCACGTGCATAGTGTCCTGGCTTCCCGCATGTGAAGCAAGTCCCTGAGGTTGGACGGGGACCCGCACTAACAAGCGGTCTACCAGTAGGCCTGGGTGGAACATATGACTGAGTTGGGGAAGGCACCACAGAGGATGGCCTCGGTGTATAACCGAAAGGAAGAGCGGAGTTTGGAACCCAAATCCGGCGTTTCAGGGAACTAGAGCCAGAGGAGGATCCCAAATCACGGGTGTGCTTACGAGACTCCTCGTAAGTGAGTTGAGCTGTCTCTGCATTGATGGCCTTGTTCACAAGGGCTTGGAATGTATCACAATGATGCAGGTGGAGATCACGACGCAACTTGGGGTTGAGACCCTTTCGGAACCTAGCCTGCTTCTTGGCGTCCGTGGACACTTCTTCTGTGGCATAACGGGCGAGGTTCTCGAACTCTCTGCTATAAGCATCAACAGCCATCTTACTCTGGGTGAAACTGCAGAACTCTTCTCTCTTGCGATCAATGAGGGCCTGGGGAATGTGATGCTCGCGAAAAGCCTCAAGTGAAATCCCTCCAGGTAGGAATCTGGCCAGCTGGAAGCATAGCCTCATAGTTCTGCCACCAAGACTAGCAGGACCTTCCAGGTGGTATGTGGCATAAGTGACCTTGTCATCTTCAGCTACGCTCGCGGAACGCAGCTTATGAGTGATGCTACGGAGCCAGTCATCTGCATCGAGTGGCTCGATGGAATGATGAAAGGTAGGTGGGTGCAAGCGGATGAAATCATGAATGGTCACAGACTTGTTGGACTGATGTGCGGTGTTCTCCTCGATACGTGCCAACAAATGGTTGGACTCACGCTTGTTCCTCTCCATCTCTAGCATGAACTCTGTCAACGAAGGCTGGTCGGGAGGATCCTCATCCCTACCATCTCCGTGGTTCTGGTTACGAGCAACGGAACTTCGCTTGGCTGATGACATCCTGAGAAACGAATCAGGGACGGAATCAGCAACAACTATGGACTGTAGAATGTAGGACAAGGAATTAGTATCACTCGAACTCCTAGGGAAAATCCGGCAGCATAACGGCAGTAAAATGCTTAGAATGAGACATCCTACTAAACATGGGGTGGTAACATACTCATCATCACCACTCAAGGTTTTGGGATAGTACCAAACAGACTACACCGGAAGTACTCGAAACTGGGGTATGACTCTGATCAACCAATCCTATGGAACTACGGAGTAGTAACACGTGATCCTGATAGACGGAAAAGAAGCCTATTTCCTTAACCCCGGAGGAAGATAGGAGGACTCAGATCAGAAGGTCATGAGGTATAAGGAGTAAAAAGAGCCTTACGTTCGAACCCACAATCAATTCCCTTACATAACTAAAGAATTTCTAGACTCAACTTCGACCAGTATGGCTTGGTAATCCTACAGGCAGTCATGCTCTGATACCAAAGCTGTCAGGACCCCGACTCGATGCCACATCGATCTAGCATGTAACACCTCATATCGCTTTGCGGCCTCACGCACGGTATCCCCACGGGTGTCGCCTTACCTTTGCCCGGGACCGTTTGCGCATTTTGGCACACGTATATGATGGTGTCGCTAGCATCCATATGATAAAGAGCCCGGGCTGACATGGCTAGTCGTAAACCCAAAGTGGCACTAACTTACAGGGACAGGCATCCATGACCCAGCATCGAACGTGTCGGTCATCAGCGAGTGAATCCAGGCTGTAGCACTGGGCTAACAGGACTCCGGTGAACCGGGCTGTAGCGGGCTAGCAGGACTCCGGTATTCATCGCGTGACATTTCCCCGAAGGGACAGACACAGGATCGAAGAAGGACACATGCCGGCCAGCCTAAGTGTTCCGGAGCAGTAGCAAGCTACCAGGGCTCAGTGGAAGCACTAGGAGACATTTCCCGGTAAGAGAGGCTACTAAGAATAAACAACTAGATAGTCAGATCCCACACATAGCAATACACATTACACGTACGCATAACATGCAAGTATGTGCTGTACAACATGGCATCACAGCATAACTCAACAACTCATATAGATAAAGGCTCAGAAGAGCCGTCATAGCATATATTGCAAACAGGGGTCACAAGACCCATCATACAGAGCATACAAGCAACAAGCGGAAGCATTACATGTCTGGGTACAGACATCTACAAAAGAAAAAGGCTGAAGAGCCTGACTATCTACAACATCCGATCAAGATCGTAGCTGAGGTACTAGCTACTAGTCGAAGTCCACGAGAACACTAGTAAGACCGAAGTCTCCGCTGCAAAAACATAAATAAAGCAACATGAGTACAAAGGTACTCAGCAAGACTTACATCAGATCCTATCATACATGCATTTGTATCAAGAGGGTAATGTGGGGTTTAGTTGCAGCAAGCCAGCTTTGACTCTGTGGCTATCCTGTTCTACGACTACCAGAAACTCTTGAGGTGAAACAACGTACACGAGTCCACTAATCACCACACAATACACTACTATGGATTCATCCCCGTCTCCCTACGAGAAGGCCATCCATAGCACTCACACTTGTCTTGAGCATTTTAGAGTATCCACTTCAAGTTGTCTATGTACCATGTAAGCATCCAAGAAGTCCATAACCGCGGACCCGGCTATTCGAATAGATCATGTTAACCCTGCAGGGGTGTACTTCTTCACACACGCTCTCGCCACTTACCGCCATGTACACGTCATGTATCTCGGCAACCTTCAAGCGGAAGCCTGGCGAGGGTGTCGGCCACGACCTGACTAACCACACAAGACTCTAGTCCAGGTTTATCGCCTATTCGGGTTCCATCCGCAAGGAGATCCGGCCGGGGTGTCGCTTACGGCCCCAAACGATGTGTACAGGGTTCCCGAGCCCACCATCCGGGTGCCACTCGGTACACCGGGCCACGTGTGCCTAGTCTGTCCCAAGCCCACCCTGCCGGGTGCCACTTGGTAGAAAAATAGCACTACCTACAAACACCAGAAACTAGTTGCGACTCCTGGACAGAGACCAAGTTGGTTAATAAGTCGAGAGGGGTCGAGTTACCGGAACCCAATGTGTGGTAGTATCGAGTCATTGGACAACATACACAGAACTCAGTGCTTAAGGACGGTTCCAGTGAGACAACCCACCATGTACTCCTACATGGCCTCTCACCGCTACCTTTACCAAATCGTGTTCACACACTTCACTCTCAGCATCAGAACATATCGTAACACTCCAATTCATTCCCAATGAATCAGACCTGACACAACTCTAAGCAATAGCAGGCATAGCATGGTAGGAACACATCAGTGGCTTCAATCAACTCCTACACATGCTAGTGGGTTTCAACTATTTACTGTGGCAATGACAGGTCATGCAGAGGAATGGGTTCAACTACCGCAGCACAAAGTAGCAGATGAATCGTTGTTGTCCTAATGCAATAACTGAGAGCAGGAGCGAGAGAGTAGGGTTTTATCGAAATGAACAAGGGGGTTTGCTTGCCTGGTAAATCAACAAGGGAGGCACTGCTTCACAGACAGGTACTCTGGAACGTCTCCGGAGCAGGACCTATCGAGAAGGAACGGTGCCGGCAATCAAAACACAATCATATGCAACAATATGATGCATGAACATGGCATGTAGATGTGATGCTGTTTGAGCTAATGCAACTAGTATTCAATTGGTTTGAAGTCCATTTGAACCAAAGGTTCAAATGCCATTCCAAAATAAGTCTCTTAATATGCCATAATGTGTTTTCCCATATTCAGCATGTATAAGTTGGTTTGTCATGCATGAAACTAGTACAGATGGAAAGATTGCATTTTTCTGATAATTTTTCATATATAAATTATTTCAATCTGAGCTACGGTTGAATTTCTATGAATTTTTGAAGTTTAAATCAATTTCTGGATTTTCTGAATTATTTTAATTCCAGAAAATATATAATTGCGTCAGCATGACGTCAGCACGACGTCAGCGGTCAACTGGGCTGGTCCGGTCAAACCTGACGTGTGGGACCCACACGTCAGTGACAGGGGGGTTAACAGGGGTTAATTTAATTTAATTAAAAGGTTAGGGGGGTCGGGCCCACTGGTCAGTGTCAGGATTAATTAACAGAGTTAATTAAATTTAAACTAATCCTAAACTAGAATTAGTCAGGGCCGGGCCCACATGTCATTGACCCAGGGGAGGTCAAACCCCCTGGTCAACCGGGGCTAAAGCGCCGGCGTTTAGCCGCCGGCGACAGCAAACGCGGCGGAGGGGCTCGGGATCGCCGTTCCGGCGACCATTCGGGCGGCGGAGACCACCCACGCGAAGCCCGCGCTCACGCGCATCCAGTGGAGCACGCGGAAGGCTGCGGGGGCGGCGGAGCTCGCCGGAGCAGAGCTCACGGCGGCGGCCGGAGTTCGGCTGTGTTCGGGGGCGCGGCTGCAGCGTGCAAACGCGCGAACCAAAGCGCTAGCGGGGCACTACGAGGTGCGGCGAGAGTGCTAGGTGCACTGGCGTGGCCAAAAGGTCGCCGGAGCAACGCCGGTGACAAGCTCGAGCGGAGGCGAGCTTCGGCCATGGCGGAGCTAAGGCCTAGACGGCGCAAACGGACACGGGGAGGAGGGGGTTCGGTGCGGGGGCTCACCGCGGAACCAGCGAGCGCGAGGGCGAGGTCGGGGATGCCCGGTAGCTCCCAAATCGCCGGCGAGGATCCACGGCGGCCGGAGTCGAATTTGGCGACGGCGACGGCTCCACGGGGCTCTCCGGCTTGCGTGGCTCGGCGAGGAGGTAGCTGGCGACGAGGCGGAGCTCCTGGGGACGACGGGGAGGCGAGGGAGAGGCGGTGGCTACGGTGATGCCCGTCGGCGGCGGCGGTGGTTCTCGGGTGAGAGGGAGAGAGAGCAGGGGGAGAAGAGGAGGGCGAGGGAGAGTGAGAACGGTGCGGGGCAGCTGCGTGGCTTCGTCCGGGGCATCGAGGGAGTCCGGGGAAGCAGGAGGTGGCCAGCAGGGGGGGAGGTGGCGCGCGCGCGTGCCGGCGAGCGTCGGGCACACGCCCTCGTCCTTCTGTCCGAGGAGGGGGACGACAGAAGGAAGCGGGGGTGGGCTGGGCCGCCAGCTGGAGATGGGCCAGGTAAGTGGCCCAGGTAAGTCTCTCTCCCCTTTTCTGTTTTCTTTTCTAATTTTCTGACATTTGTTTGATTTAATAACTATATTAAATCATTTAATTTTATTATGCCAATTTTTGTAGGGGCTAATGGTATTATTCCAGAGCTCTTGTATAATTGGCATAATTTTTGGACCATATTTCATATATATAGAAATATATTTCCAATGCAAATATTTATCGAATTAACCCAAATGGCCAAAATAAATATCCATGAGCTCCTAAAAATATTGTTTTGATTTTTATCTCTGTCCAATATTTTTAGAGGGCATCATGAGCATTTTCTTGGACCCTTTTGGAGAAATTTTTATTTGGGTCATTTTCAAAAATGATTCTGAGGGTTCCACCAATCCTCATTTCAATTTAAATGAAATTTAAACATGATGCACAAATGGCTAGCTAGCCTAGGTCATACCAGACTAGGGATGTGACAATTACATTGAAAACAACATTGGTTTAATGTGTTCTTACTTTTAACAGTGCGACTGCTACATTTTACCAGTGGCATTACATAAGAGTGGCCTGGGGGCAACAAACATCAGACAGGAAATCTGGGTTGGCCCCATTCTTCTTCAGTATAGCCACCTTATACTGTGTGAGGCTAGCAAATCTAGTGCTGGACTTACTCTGTTGACTTCTCCCCCAGTACCCACTTTCTTTCCTTTTTCAACCAATAGATCGGGTTTATATTGAGTTTGTACCGCGTTTCCCTTTATTTCCCTATTAGACCTAGAGACCAGTTGGATAGCCAGTCTCTACTACTTTTCGCCCCCATTATTTCCTCTTTCGACCAAGTCCTAGATTCAGGTAACAAATGCTCCCCACCGCCACCCCTTTCTTCCTTGTTTGAACCAAGTAGTACTAGATTCGAGTGCATGAACTACTTTTACCTCTTAAATCTAAAAAATTAGGTGGTTTTCGAACAGCCGATCGATCCTATCTACGAGGGGGCCTGAGAAATAGTAAAAGATACAAATGCAGCAACGTCAGGAGCTCGGGAATTAGAGAAAGGCCGGTTTCGAAGGAAGTTATATCCGATGGTCGCTGGGATGTTGCTAGGTGGGCGGCAGGAGGCCGGATCTGCCCACACTACGGCAGAAAGGAACAAGGGGTCGGAGGCCCTCTCTCACTAGCGGTGCTTGGGAGAGAACGGCAAGGCAGGCTGATCGGGACGCGCCAGCAGTGGGTGAGGGAGTCCTGGATTAGGGGGTATCCGGATAGCCGGACTGTGTACAACGTCCGGACTATTGAAGCGTGAAGATACAAGACTCAAGACTTTGGCCCGTGTCCGGATGGGACTCTCCTTTGCGTGGAAGACAAGCTTGGCGATCCGGATATTGTGTTTCTTTCCTTATAACCGACTCCATGTAAGCCCTAGCCCTCTCCGGTGTCTATATAAACCGGAGAGGTTGGTCCTTAGAAGGCCGATCACAATTACAATCATACGATCATAGGCTAGCCCTTAGGGTTTAGCCTCTACGATCTCGTGGTGGATCTACTCTTGTACTACCCATATCATCAATATTAATCAAGCAGGAAGTAGGGTTTTACCTCCATCGAGAGGGCCTGAACCTGGGTAAACATCTGTGTCCCTTGCTTTCTGTTACCATCAGCCTAGATGCACCGATCGGGACCCCCTACCCGAGATCCGCCGGTTTTGACACCGACATTGGTGCTTTCATTGAGAGTTCCTCTGTGTCGTCGCCGCAAGGCTCGATGGCTCGTCTCGTCGTCAAGGACGACATTACCTCGGGGGGAGCGCTGGCTGTAGGCCAAACTCTCCGACTTGGTGGCTTTACCATGGCTGCCCCATTGGCGGTTGCGCCGACGATGGCCTCTCAGGTCATCAAGCATAACCTTCACATCAGTCTGGAACTCGCCGAACAGATGGACCCGATGGAGCTCTCCTCCCTTAATGAGCTCTTGGATCGCATCGCCGCTCTGGGAGTCGCTACAGACTATGACCGGATCGGGCTTAAACCCGACCGAAGGGACATTAGATCCCTGCCGACCACCCATAAGATAGCGATAATGGAGGAACCACACGCAGATTGCCCCTCAACTTTGAGGACAAATTATGTTCGAATCACTGAACTCCCTGAGCCAAATACCTGCTCAAAGGAAGACGCGACCCGGGTCCCGGACTTAGAATCGGGCATTGGGCCGAAGAAATTGGGCAGCACTCCAGATCCCGAGCTGTTAGGCTCGGAACCTCCCGCGCCCCTGGGCATTAGATCGGATCAAAATCCGGATTTAGCTAACAACACCCACCTGGACTTAAACCGTCTCTCCCTCATTAGGCAAGAGCCCCAGGAGACTGTACATCGCTACCGGGCCAGATTCCTCCTTGCGCTTAACAAGATCAAGGACTGCCGCGAGGAGGACGTAGTCTCACTCTTCTGCAAAAACTGCACGGACAAAGGACTCCTTAATGCTATAAGCTGCCGTAACATAGTACACTTTGCGGACTTGGCAATCATAGTACATAAGTACTGTGTGATGGAAAGCGCCTGGAAAACCCAAACAGAATTTTGGGACAGTACGGCCCTCACCAAGACCTTTGTCAGAACTAAACGGGCGAACTCTTGTAAGTCGGTCGATCCAATCCCCAAGAAACCAAAGCCCACCCCAGGGCAGGGAACCGTATTGGAAGAATGGCTTGATGGGCCATGTAAGCTCCATAGTACTCCGGATACAACACCAACTGATAGCCTTACGACATGTTGGATACTCTGGCAGGTAGCAAAAAGTGGCGAGGATCTTCTTGTAAGCCATAAAGCGGAACAACATCCTGCCAACAAACACAATACGGTACTAACAGTCTTCGAGACTTTTGCCTCGAACAATAGGCGCAAGCGAGCTCATCGAAGCTCCGCTGAAATTTGCCATGTGGCAAAAATAAACCCCTGGAACGACACTGCTATAACTTTCAATGCCAGTGATGAACCTCGATTCCAGACTGTCCGGGCACCAGCCGCTCTGGTCCTTAGCCCGATTGTAGATGGATTTCGGCTCACTAAAGTACTCATGGACGGAGGAAGCGGATTAAATTTGATCTATGAAGAAACACTCAGCAAGATGGAAATTGATAAAATCCGCATTGAACAAAGCAGCACAACCTTCAGTGGAATTATCCCTACTCGGGAAGCGCAGTGTGCAGGAAAAATCACACTCGATGTGGTATTCGGCACCCCGGAGAATTATAGATCCAAAGAAATCACATTCCAAGTGGCTCCTTTTAGCAGCGGATACCACGCCCTTCTAGGGCGGGACGCGTTTACAAGCTTTCAAGCTGTACCCCATTACGGGTACATGAAGCTTAAAATGCCCGGACCCAATGGAATCATTACTCTAGCTAGTGATTCGGACGTTGCACTTCGCGCCAAAAACAAAATCGCAGCACTAGCCCTGGAAGCATTATCCGAAGCCCTAGCAGCCGAAGAGTTAACAACACTGCGGGCCACCGTGGACAGGGACGATGTGATACTCGACAAACGACCCAAGTCCACCTCATTTAAACCTGCAGATGAGATAGTCAAATTCCAAGTCCATCCAACGGACCCCACAAAGACAGCTTGCATCGAGACACAGTTGAGCCCCGCGATGGACGCCGCACTGTGAGATTTCTTACGCGAGAATTGGGACATTTTCGCCTGGCACCCATTGGACATGCCGGGCATGCCACGCAGATTGGTCGAACACAGCCTCAATATTCTAAAAGGATACAAACCGGTCAAGTAGACTCTAAGACGGTTTTCAGAGCCCAAAAGACAAGCCATGGGGGAAGAGCTAGCCAAACTACTCGAGGCCGGATTCATCAAAGATATTAAGCATCCGGATTGGCTGGCAAACCTAGTAATGGTACCAAAGAAGGACAAATCCTGGCGCCTGTGTGTCGACTTTAAATACCTCAACAAGGCTTGCCCCAAGGATCCCTTTCCCCTCCCTCGCATCGATCAAATCATCGATGCCACAGTAGGACACGATTCACTGTGTTTCCTCGACGCATACTCTGGATACCATCAAATAAAGATGGCAGAGTCCGACCAAGCTACAAAAGCTTTCATAACGCCATATGGCCCTTTTTGCTTCAACACTATGCCTTTCGGGCTTAAGAACGCCGGAGCAACCTACCAACGCATGATTCAAACATGCCTGGAAAATCAAACCGGCAAAATAGTGGAGGCATATGTGGATGACGTGGTCATAAAAATAAGACACGTCGAAACCCTAATAGACGACTTGAGGCTTACATTTGACAACCTCCGGACATACGACATCAAGCTAAACCCGGAAAAATGCGTTTTCGGCGTCCCCTCAGGGAAACTACTCGGCTTCATTGTTTCCAATAGAGGAATTGAAGCGAATCCGACAAAGATCCGAGGTCTGTCACAGTTGGCTATACCAACAGACCTCAAGCACATCCAGAAACTAGCCGGATGCGTGGCTGCTCTAAGCCGCTATATCTCCAGGTTAGGAGAAAAGGCATTACCTCTTTACCGCCTTCTCCGGCGCACCGAACACTTCGTGTGGACAGATGCAGCTGCGGCCGGACTGGATGAAATAAAGACCTTATTGGACAGTAATCCAGTACTAACAGCGCAAAATATTGGCGAGCCTATGCTACTGTACATAGCGGCAACACATCAAGTGGTAAGCGCAGTGCTCGTTGTCGAACGAGAGGCAGACGGATACAATTTCCCGCTTCAAAAGCCGGTTTATTACGTATCCACGGTCCTCACCCCATGCAAATCCCGATACCCACACTATCAAAAAATAGCATACACGGTCTTCATGGCATCCCGGAAGCTGCGCCACTACTTTCAAGAGTGTTCGATTATGGTGGCCTCCGAAGTACCACTCAATGACATAATAAATAACCGCGACGCTATGGGCCGAATTGCTAAATGGGCTATCGAGCTCCTTCTGTTCGACATAATATACAAACCATAGTGAGCCATTAAGTCACAAGTACTGGCTGACTTTGTCGCCGAATGGACAGAAGCCGAACTCCCTAAAGAGCACGGCGCGTACTCCAACTGGATCATGCACTTCGATGGCTCCAAAATGCTGGCCGGATTGGGAGAAGGTGTAGTCCTGACGTCTCCCACCGGAGACACGGTCCAGTACGTCCTCCAAATATTATACACAGACTCCAACAATGCAGCTGAATACGAGGCACTGTTGCACGGTCTTCGGATGGCAGTCTCTATGGGCATCCAACGCCTGGAGGTGCGCGGGGATTCGAACCTCGCAATATCACAAATAAATGGAGACTTCAATGCCAAGGATCCGAAAATGGCGGCCTACCGTAATGCCGTCCTCAAAATGTCAGCTCGGTTCGAGGGGCTCGAATTCCACCATGTGGCTCGAGAAAACAATCAAGCGGCGGACGTCCTCGCCCGCATCGGCGCCAAACGCGACCCTGTCTCACCTAACATATTCCTGGAAAGGTTGTTCAAGCCATCCGTGGTATGGGAAGGGGGGTCCGACAATACTAGCACGGATCCGAACACACCCCCAGATTCCGGACCAACAGACACAATCGGAGGCTCTGCCACCAAAATAACATCTTCGGCCCACGAAATCATGGCCGTAATCGCCCCGTGGACTGAGCCTTTCTTGGCCTACCTAAATAGGTAGGAGCTCCCCGAAGACCAAAATGAAGCACGCTGCATCGTCCGCCGTTCTAAAGCTTACAAAGTCCACGAAGGGGAACTCTACAAGAAAAGTGCTACCGGAGTGCTCCAAAGATGCATCTCCGAAGAGGAAGGGCGGCAGCTCTTGGCCGAAATCCATGCTGGACTGGGCGGGCACCACGCCGCGGCTCGAGCACTAGTCAGCAAGGCCTTCCGTATAGGCTTCTATTGGCCGACGGCCCGAGCAGATGCATAGGACCTTGTCCAACATTGTATCTGTTGCCAGCTCTTCACTAGTCAGAGTCATATGCCCCCTACCGCTCTCCAAACAATCCCCATAACTTGGCCCTTCGTGGTCTGGGGGCTGGATATGGTCGGACCTCTTAAAGGGGGAAGCCATAAGAAAAAATACTTATTGGTCACGGTGGACAAGTTCACCAAATGGATAGAAGCCAAACTAGTCAAAATGGCCGAATCCGGACCAGTAATAGACTTCATATCCGGGGTCGTACACCGCTATGGTGTCCCCCACAGCATCATCACTGATAATGGCTCAAATTTCACATCTGACGAAGTGAAAACTTGGTGCAAAAAAATGGGCATTAAGCTTGATTACGCTTCCGTCTACCATCCCCAAACAAACGGCCAGGTAGAGCGGGCAAATGGTCTCATCATGAGCGGCATCAAACCCAGACTAGTGCGATCCTTGACAGAGTCAGATACGCACTGGGTTGAAGAGCTCGACTCCGTACTCTGGGGGCTGCGGACCATGCCGAATCACACTACCAGATATACACCATTTTTTATGGAATACAACGCGGAAGCAGTACTACCCTGCGACATAATACATGATTCGCCACGCGTACGCATGTATGAAGAGAAGGAAGCCGAGTTAGATCAGCAGGATAACTTGGATTCCTTGGAGGAGAAGCACGACGTCGCAAAAGCCTGCTCTGCATTCTATCAGCAGCAGGCTCAACGATATCAAAGCAGAGAAGTGCGGGCCAAAACTTACAATATTGGCGAGCTCGTTCTACGCCTACCGTAGAAGGACAAGCTGAAACCCAAGTGGGAAAGCCCCTTCGTCATTGACAGAGTTCTCACTGGAGGAGCGTACCGCTTACGCAACGCATCCATAACAGACTCGAGCCAAACCCATGGAACGCGGCCAGACTCCGGAGATTCTACGCCTAACGCCGAACTCAGTGTTTGTCTCCTTACCCCTCCTTTTTAATTATGCTCCACCCCCCTTTTTCCTTTCTCGACCTTTTTTCTCTTCACACAATGTATTTAATACAGTGCAGACTCCCGGATCAATCCGGCCGCACTATGTGTGTAAGCAATACCTGGGGGCTTCCTATTCGGAAGCTAAACATAAATACTTCCAATGGCTTCTTGCCCATCACATATGCGTTCTTTTTCCATATGTGCCTTTTCTTCACCATTATATGCATCGATATGACTTAAGATGTGGCCAAGCTGGGTTGCATGGCTCTTGTGTTTATGCCCTACGTTCCCGTTAATTCGGCTAGGGCATAAGGGGAGCACCTTTGCGATTGTTACTGCCGGTTCAGCCGGATGTGTACCTCAGACTGGGTGAACCCGAAAGCTAGTTTCCTTAAGAGAATATTCGATCGGTGAACAAAAGATGTTTTCGTTTGTTACAACGTAAATCCCCAGAAGTCTTGTATCCTGCGTCATCGTTCGTAGTCCGGACATGTGCATTGTCGCATGCGTACCCAGGGAAAGGAACCCCTAACGGAACTATTCTCCCTGGAAGATGTTTCTTACGATCCATGTAATATAACATAACTAGTTGGGTACTTGTCTGTTCAAGCACTTATGACCCCTACGCCTTGTCTCCATGCATACCCCGGTTTTGTATAACAGAGTGGGTATTCGGACACACCCCGGACTGTAGGATCCGGGGCCTGAAGCGAAAAGGTCCGCCATGACAAATGATTTTAATCCGGCTATGGGCTAATTATGTCCACTGAATTACATAGTCACTTGGACTGACTATATTCCTCCTCTATACCATCCAACAGGCTATCTAGCTTACAATCCTGTTGAGAATACTTAGCGGCTAACGCTACCTGGTCATATACCAGACTCACAGGAATTTCTTGCCCATCGGGCCCCGCCGGTCCTACTTCGGCCATATGGTTCGGGTCCAGCTTGGTGTAGCGCGTCCCAGGCTTCTCTTGCGCCTTGCCGGCAAGCAGACATCTTTCACAGTCGGAAGCGCCGCCGTGCTCCTTGAAGCATATCCACAAGCTCCCCCATGCCATTCGGCAGCAAGCTTGATGGCCACAAGGCCTGAGCAACACCCTGCATCACTTGCCAAGCTCGCACGTGCAGTTGCGAAAGGTCTTGCAGTAAATCACTTGCAGATGAGGGCATCTCCTCCTCAGGGCGACCCGTTAACATTCCTACAAGAAAAATTCTTTCAATATACTTCCTCGCCGAACTATCATATAGTTCGTCTAGACACTCACCATAAATGCCGCATCGAAGCCTTTTATTCTCCTTCACGGAGTCCGCCAGCTGGGCGCGGACGTCTTTTAATTCTACATCCAGCCGGACATTGGCATCTTGAAGTTTGTTCTTCTGTTGCCGAACTTGCGTGAGAATGCGCTCGCCAGCCTTTAGCTGCCTTTTGAGATGCGAGTCGTCATCTCTTACGCCCTCCGGATTCACCCCGGGATTGTCTGCAGAATTTTCTGTTAGATCTGTCATATCAGCTATTTACTAACTGGTGCATCTTCATACAATTAAGACAAATGTTACCAGATGAGGCCTTTTGGGATTCCTCTAACTTGGCAACCGTGTCCCGCAGCTGGGCCTTGCATTCCTCCAGCTCCCGAGCCAATTGTTCATTCTTATCTATAAGGACCTGTGCATAAATTGATCCTTAAAACAGTTGTCCCAACCATTTCAAGTCTCAGGGGCTGCTGCTATACATGCTTATCAAAATTTCTTACCCGTATATCTTTGGTGTACTGGTCCGTCGCTCGGGCAAGCCCGCCTTGAGCTGCACGGATGTATGCATCCCCCGAATTGAAGGCATCAAATGCCTCTTCGGAAAAGATGTTGTTCCGAAGCACGGCCCTCCGGCGCCAGTGATTCATGGCGCTCTCCACTTTGGAGTTTGTGGCAGAAAACATATCCGCGTCCTCTGTCGGAGAACTATGCGGTACTGGCCCTGTGTCCGCCCCCGCCCTCGAAGCCGGTTCTGGAACCCGGCTGGTGGAGGCGTGATCAGCAGGATCCTCGGATATTGTCCGGCTGTTCCTTTTCCTGCCAGAACACGAAGGGCGTTGTTATACTTCAAATACCATAATTGCAGGACAAGTTTTTGCTTTACCTCTGCAGCGATGTGTCGACCCTCACCGCCTTCCTCTTGAGCCTGCCCGATCCAGACGCCCGTGTTCGACGAGTCCCTAAGGGCTCGGCCCCGCGCTCCGACCGTCGTCTCTGCAAAGCAGCACGACACCTTAAGGGTAAGTCACGATACCTGAGGGGAGTCCTCTTCGGAGGATAGGGTTTTTAAGTTTGGCTTACACGCGACGCAGGGAGCAGTCCGGGATAATCAGCAATAATGGCCACTGAGGCACCATCATAGCTCGCTTGATAAAATACCCCGTTGACAAGCTCCACAGTAATATCCGGATCTTCTTCGAGTCCTGGGCCTAGGGCCCTTCCGGGGTCCTCTGGCTGTGGGGAGGGGCTGAAGATTCCTTCTACGGCCCTCCTTAGTTCCTACTCGGAAACAGCGATGCGGGTAATCTTAGCAGAGAACACTAAAGTAAGTGAAGAAGGGAAAGGAATAACGACTAACCCACTCTGGGGCGTTGTACATGGAGAATCCGTGCCGTGGTTTAATACGAAGGAATTCCTCCTCTTCCCCTTTGTATAAATCGGACAATATCCTTGCCAGAGCAGTGGTGGAGTCCGGACCCTTACGGCCGCAGCGGGTGGCGTCGTCTTCCCCGTTGAAGTGCCACATGGGCTTCCCCCGTTATTGAAGCGGTTGCACTCCCCGCATTATGCATATTGCCATGACCTCAACTATCGTCAGTCCGGACTTGGCCAGCAACTTTATCCTGCTCATCAGGAAGTGCACTTCCTTGGTATCCTCCTCTTGAGGGCTTCGGGGGTGCCAGCTTAGACGTGCCCTTGGTGGGGCATCACCTAACTGTGGGAGACCTACCCGGACTAGATCTGGAAGGGGAACATCGTCAATATAAAACCACTCCGAAGACCAGTTCTCTGGTGCCTTCTTGGGAGTGCCGGATAGGTATTTGGTCTCGGTAATGCGCCATACCTCGGCTCCGCCCACTTGACATAAGGATTCTCCCTGGTTGCGGGGGACGAGGCAGAACAGTTTCTTTCATAATTCGAAGTGAGGATCACAGCCTAAAAATAGCTCGCAAAGGGCAACCTACCCTGCTATGTGTAGAATAGAGGCAGGGGTGAAGTTGTGTAACTGGAGGCCGTAGAACTCCAGAAGCCCGGCGAAGGAACGGGTGGATGGGAAACCCAATGCCCCTTAGCAGATGCGGGATGAGGCATATTCGCTCCTCTGGAGATGGATTGGGAGATCTCTCCGCTTGCTCTCCGCCATTATAGGTGGCTACCCCGGCTCGGACGGGGACTATAAACGCCGGTGGGAGAAACCCTTGGGTTTGTAACTTTATCAAACGACTATGAGGAACTGAACACTCTTCCCAATCCCCCGACTTGGAGTGAGGAGAGCGAGCGGAAGAGCTGCGACGACCGGCCATGTTGGAATGGTTTTTTCCGGAGCGCTCTATTGGATGCTTGCTCGAGGGGGAGAGTGAGGTTTGGATCTGAGGATCCCGGTCTCTTCAAATAGAAGGTCAGCCCGAAGGATTGGAGGTGGCAAATGCAAAGATGCTTTGGCTCCTCGCATTCGCTCGACATGTGGAGATGGTCATTATTGAGGCACTGAAGCCGAGGAGCACAACATTGATTGGAATCCGAACACTATTCGTCATAACAGGTACTTTGGAGTATTCGGAGATGGAACCCGCCTTTCAATGCCGAAGACAAGACTGCACGCCGGACTCATCGTCATTGAAGCCTGGTTCATGGGCTACTGAGGGAGTCCTGGATTAGGGGGTATCCGGACAGCCGGACTGTGTACAACGTCCGGACTATTGAAGCGTGAAGATACAAGACTCAAGACTTTGGCCCGTGTCCAGATGGGACTCTCTTTTGCGTGGAAGACAAGCTTGGCGATCCAGATATTGTGTTTCCTTCCTTGTAACCGACTCCATGTAAACCCTAGCCCTCTCCAGTGTCTATATAAACCGGAGAGGTTGGTCCTTAGAAGGTCGATCACAATTACAATCATACCATCATAGGCTCGCCCTTAGGGTTTAGCCTCTACGATCTCGTGGTAGATCTACTCTTGTACTACCCATATCATCAATATTAATCAAGCAGGAAGTAGGGTTTTACCTCCATCGAGAGGGCCCGAACCTGGGTAAACATATGTGTCCCTTGCTTTCTGTTACCATCAGCCTAGACGCACAGATCGGGACCCCCTACCCGAGATCCACCGGTTTTGACACCGACAATGGGTAAGAGCTGTCGCCGAGGATGACCGCGTGAACATTGCACCTTGTCACCTTCCCCGGCGGAGAGGATCCATTTGGATCTGTGACCAGCGGTGAGAAGAGAGAGAGAGAGAGAGTGTGTGGCCACCGCTGTCGTGTTTAGATCTGGAGATGCTGAGACAGTGTGAAGAGAGCAACACTAGCAAGCAAGCGCGGAGGCTCCTGCCTATATAGTGGAGTAGTACTGGTTTTCTTTTGTCTACCGGAGCCGGCTTGACCTCGTCAATGACTGTCTAGAAGTCTTCATGCACGTGGCCCGGAGGCGCAGTTCTCGTCATTTTGATCTGAAGCGCCAGATTATAACATATAACACGAAAAAATTCCACATGACAAGAAATCATAACCTCACCGCCCAAAGGAGACAACATGAATCCCGATGGATAAACTAGACAAGGAACAAAGCTCAAATTAAAGATAAACTCGTAGAAAAAGGGTCCGTCGATAGATGTCCTAATTAACATAGCCGGCTTGACCTAGATGGAAGCCGAGTAGTCTTCGTGCATGTGCCCCCAATGACTAGCCCAACTCAGTTGTCGATGTTTAACCCTCACAGTGACAGTGATCCGAAGCACATGGCACCTAATTTTGCGAGATGACAAGAAACCTTTTTTAGATTTCTCACCACAACTACAGCCATGTACAACACAGCCTGCATGATATGTAGACGATAGCCAATCCAGGCGTGTCTGCTGGAGTCTGGTCAGATGCATGGACGAACTGATCTTCCGTGTCTTGCAGGGATCGTCCAGACACCAACGTAGTACAACACTTCTCTATTACTATCGCTTGTCTCCCTCTTCTATTAAGTCACCCGACTTGCGGGGCCGGGGAGTGTGCCTATGTTTAGTTCTCAATTGCGGTCCCACATGTGTGTGCAAACGCAATATGACGTGCGTTCCATTCGGAGAGCAGCGTGCCAGACCGACCGACCGTCTGGGGTGCGACGCGAACGCGATGGGCATGCTGTATACCCCGTACATGTGTAACGCCGTTTTCTAGAGGCTTTGCTCCATGGAGCAATCCATGGATACAAAATTAGTATATTGTACTATTTAAAAGTCGAGGGCGGGGCTTTTCCTGCACGGTAGGCGGGGCAGTTCCGCCTAGTCGGTTCGACAGGGACGCGAGAAGACGAGGGAGTAGGCTGCTGCAAACGTAGAGCTGTGTGATTTGATAGCGAGTTACTGCTGGACAGGTGGGGCCATGTGATTTGACTTGCCATTATGATTTTAACTACGGCGCTACGACCGGCGTGAGTCTCCTCCATATAGGTGCCTCTCCCAATGCTCCACCATGTAGTAGAGGCTGGCTCTTGCATGAGAGCCCACTTCTCCACTTTTTCCTTGCCTCTCTTTCCTCCACATATGCAAAAATGCCATGTAAAACGCACTATTGTACTTAGGTTGGTCGTAATGGAGAGTATCATATACCAGTATCATGCATATGATACTTTTGTATGATACTACATCCGTAATGCATAGTATCATGTGTTGGTATCATAGGATAGTTTATTTATTGTCATGCATGACACATAGTAGCACATCATTTAATATGATACAGTATCATATTATGATACTCAACTCTCTCTTTTCTTCATTTAATTCGACGTCACCTCATCAAGTTGCATAGTTGGCATGCATGATACTACCTATGATACTCCCATTACAAGCAGCCTTACTTGCTACTACAGGTGCTAAGCTTGCCACATAGTCATAAAGTCTGATGTGGCAAGTTAATCAAGAAGAGAGAGACTAGTTTGGTGACCCAAGGAAGAAACAGTGCTAAGCGCGTGTACCTAGGTGAAAAGACAATTTTGAGTTTATAGCTAATTAAATGAAGCAAACTTAGCAACAAAAAACTAATAAGCACACCATTTCATTGGAAGAGGTCACTCCTTGGCAAATGCAATAAATACTAGTACTCCCTGTGTCCCATAATATAAGAATGTTTTTGGCACTACACTAGTGTCAAAAACGTTCTTATATTATGGGACAGAGGGAGTACGAAGAAAGAGATAGAGAGAAGGAAAAAAATAAATACACTTATAGCCAACCTTATAGCTAACCTTATTGTAGTATGAGTGACTAAGTGATGACTATGTATGACATGCCAACATCAGATAGCCTAATGCACCGCATTAAATCTCAAAGGGCGTGACCGCGCGAGCGACGTGACGGTCGTGGTAGGCGCGACCATGATACGGGCTGGTGGCAGCCCTTGGATCTAAGATCAAACGGTGGCATGCTAAGTTGCTGAAAATTTGCAGAATAACCCTCCAGGATAGGATATTCACCCATAGGTCTAGAATCACGCCATGCAACCGTCCGATCTCAGATCCAAGGGCACTCGGAAGCCCGTATCATGGGAGAATGTAAAGCCACTACCCCGCCGTTCGCACGCTGGCAGTTCGCTCCTACTCGTCCCCGCACGTCCTTTAATACTACGGCGGTTCGCTCCTAGTCGTCCCGTCCTTTCACATTACGGCAGTTCCACTAATCCTAACCCTCTTCCCAAATCCATGGTGTCCCAAATCTCCATGATCGGTGGTGAGTACAAGGTTAGAACCATCACCAGCGATGAGTTCGACGTCATCTACACCCGTTCTTCCGCGAAGGTGAAAGGATGCCTTTCTCCAGACGCATGTTCGAAAACTCAGATGATGAGTGGGTCGCTGGGCTAGATGTTGAGTACACCATAGTCCTGGGACGAGAGAAGGATCTAAAGGACAAAGAGAGGAAGAAGCCCGCCGTGATCCAGCTTTGCGTGCATGACTTATGCTTGGTCTACCACATATGCCATGTCGACGTTGAATGCCTGGATTTAAAGGACTTCCTCGAGAGCAACCTAGTCAAATTCTTTACTGTAGACTTTACGAACGACAAAGAAGTCCTGGGTCAGATAGGCCTCATTGTAGGCAACCCCTTCGACCTCCAAAAGAATCGGTTGTTGTCCTCTCGTCAGCCTTCAATGCTGACCCTGGCAGGAGCCATGGTTCATCCTTCGTACAGTAAACTGGAGAATCCTCCATACACGTTTCATCGTTATGCATGGCAGCAGAATGTACCAGATATAGACCACATCCACTATGCTGCAATGGATGGCTACCTTTGTTTCAATATCTACAAGGGTTGGATGAAGATCAAGAGCCAAGTGTGCGGTTCAAGCAAAGAAGTATCGGCCAAGAGGAAGAGGAACAAGGACGAATTCGAGGACGTGGACAAGGACTCTGAGTAAGGTGGCAGTGTCGTTGCTCATGGTGGTTCTAATGCAGTGTTTACCGGAATAGTTGCAAAGTTTAATTGCAGGTGTGCTTAAGTTAATTTGAGGGGTGTGTTGTGCTGAGCCCCCAACAGAACTATGCTATGTTTCCTCTCGTTCCTTTAACTCTTCAGTATGTACATACTAGTATTTCTTACATTTCATCTTTTAGTTGGTATAGTACTACCACTCGTTTCTTCACATTATATACGTACAATATATATGGCCAACATCATATAGCTAGTAGTTTAGTTGTCAAAGAATTTCAGGCTGCTTAGTTTTGTCAAAGAATTCCAGGATGCTTAGTTTTATTTGAGGGGTGGGTTGTGCTGGACACCATTATTGTGACTAGCCTTTTTAATAGTACTGTATGCATAATTTGGCGATGAGCGCTCTCTATATGTACCACCTTTCTTTTAGTTTCAACTTTTGCTCCATGGCGCAATCCATCGATACTACTACTGTACAAAAGTATACATTTTTTAAAAGGCTAGAGGGCGGGGCAGTCTAGCTTGGTCGGTTTCACGAGAGGCGAGGGCCTTTGTTGATTTGACGGCTCATTACTGCTGGAAGGCGGGGCCTTGTGATTTGACTGCTCGTATTAATGCGCCGACAACCTAAGGAGGAGCAAAGAACCGTGCGGTATACTCAAGTTTTCCACTGGAGTAGTACTACGACGGAGGAGCACGAAACACGGCAGCCCAGTGCCATATGGCGATAAAAAATGATCTAATTTGCTAGTCATCTCATTGTTAGCATTGTTCTATTCATTCCCTAAAAAAAGCATTGTTCTATTCATGCCTCGCAAAGAACATGACACGTGCGGCGAAACACCCGAAGCAAAAGATGAAACACAAGAGCAAAAGAAGAAGGAAGATTATCACCCCAAATGATCTAATTTGCCATGGAGTCGTAACGGCTTCTTCATCGCCTCCAGGACCTCCATCTCCTTGCGTGTCTCCTCCACCATCTTCTTCATTCTGTCCATGATGCGGGATTTCCCGACATGAGCCTTCATCATCTGCTCCACGGCCGCATTACGTACATTGACAGCAGCCGGGTGCTCGATGCGGAGCTTCGCCAACTCCTCCTTCTGTTCCATGACGAGGGCCTGCAACATCTTCATCGAGGAACAACTATTCTCATGCAGCTTCTTCCAGCCGGCGTTCTTCTCCTTCAACAGGTCAATCTTGTGGCAGAGCTTCGCCTTGTCCTCCTGAAGTCGCAGGATTTCACCGGTCGCCTTCTTCTCTGAGGCAATGCTCTTCTTAAGCATCATCACCAAGTCGGCGGTCAACTCCCCCTGCTTATTGAGCTCAGCGAGCATGTCGTCGAGGCTCTCCTTCAGCAGCTCCACCAAGCCTTGGATGAACTCCTTCTCCTTATTGAGGTGCTTATTGAGCTGATCGGGCATGCCGTCGAGGGATAACGACTCCAGCGCCGCCAGCTCGGCATTTTCGCCTCCGCGGCTAGGGCACTCCTGGGAGCCATCGCCTGCCCGTGAGAGATCTTTCGAGGTCCCTGCATGGCGGCGAGCCCTCTTTTTTTCGCAGCCTTGGTTGCCGCTCCCTTGTTACGAGTAGTTCTCGACCTAGAGCTCTGCTCACCGGCCATGGCAAGGACAGACGAAGAAGAAGCACGTATGAGGAGGAAAGGTAGAGTAATTTTCGGTTAGAAAGTTCCCCTTTTTATAACCTAAGTACTAGCACTAGTACTAATACCTGCATAGTGGGAACACGTTCAGGTTTGGTACGTACTAGTAGGTGTGAGAAGGCTTTCGAATGTGATGGGAACAAGGTAAAGATTAATTGAAGGTTTTGGTTTCGAGGCCCGAAACGGCTCCCGATGAGTTTAGCGGAACATAAATTTCAACTAGACTACACTGCTCAAATGCGTAAATATTATGTTACTGTCGAAAATTGGCACAAAATACGAAGGAGACCAATGGAAGTACTACTAGCAACCCATGATTTAACTACTCGCATGCGCGCAGTGGAGTAATAATGTCTTTCTTCCGCCCTCACATCCACTCAATTTGCATGCTCAGTATTAATTGACCATCAATGAAGTGAACGACTTTACACGCGTCAAATTATCACATGGGGTGGATCTTGGTACAAAATTGCGTCTGCCTGTGTACCCGCGTGTGCGTGCGAGGGAATGAGTGCGTGCGTGGCGTGCGTGCACATCTTTGCTTCATGCATGTACCGCCAGTATGGCTTAGGGAGGACGAGTACATTCTTCTGGAACCAGCAGCACATCACTGTGATCAATCCATGCAAAGAGGTCGTGATAACGCCTCCACATGTGCCACGTGGCTTCATGAACTGTAAGTGAGACACTGTGTAGCGTGCCATTGGAATTCTAATTTACGTGTTTTGCACATACTCGAAGTACTAGTAAGGTACACGTTTATTGTAGAGATCAGATTTTGCAACCAAATTATGAATAAATACCACACTATAGAATGTAAGCTCTGAGCCATGTATGGCTGATGTCGACCTTCGTTTAATTCTTGTAATTCATCTCATTCAAAATCAATTAGTTTTTATAAAAAAGCTAGGGCCTCTTGGATTCGTAGGATTTCCAAAACGCTGAAATAGGAAAAACATGGGATTATAGTGGAATGTCGTATCGAATCCTATAGGATTGTACGAGTGTTTGATTGTGCATAGAAAAAACGAAGAATTCTTTCAAATAGGTTTGAGTGGATGGGATGTTTCCTATGAAATCTAGTGCAAATGAATCATATGGAAAATTCCTATGGTTTACAATCCTATGAATCAAACAACCAAGATAGGAAAAATTCCTAATGATTAGAATCCTCCAAAATTGCTTTGAGAATCCTTTGAATCAAAGAATCCCTTAATCTATTTCATGATTCATGGAATTGTGCGTTGTAAAGAATAAAGTAAAAACAAATAATGGCAATTCAACTAGAAAAAAAGTTTGGGCAGTTATGATACGGAAGATTCTAGAACAAAAGAGAACCAGTGTTGTTTTGAGGGTTGTGCAGTATGCTTAAGTTTAACCATGGAGTCTGCTAGATTGTACATGTGGCAAAATCCGGTGGGGGGCTAGAAGATGTGGGGCCGAGTGTAGGGAGAATATGAAGGAATGCACAAGTGCGAGATCGATATTTAGAGAGAGGGGGAGAGAATGTGTGCTGTTGCACGCAGTGGCGGAGCCATGAAAAATAAATGAGCTAGGGGGCCAAGCATTGCTAGTCCTTTACGAGGAGGGTCAATTCATGAACTTAAACCATTTTTAGCAGCAATTGTCTAATGATCACATTCATACTAGCCTCGATATATAGTGATGTTAAGGGGGGGGGGCAGGGCCCTTACTGCCCCCTGTCTTCGCCATTGTGCGCGCATCTGAGAGATGAAGCAGAATGCATGGATGATGAGAGGGGGACGTTGGATATATAATTAATGTGGGTGTATTAGCTATATATGTTAATCCTATATAGAGAGGTATAGATTGATCGATGTGGACGTGGGAAAGAGGGTGAGACCTCACTAGATATAGCGATTGATCGGTTTGTGTGGAAAACTATGAAAGACCTAGCTATATACACACATACATAGAGGAACATCGATCATTGTGCATGCACACGTGAGAGATAAAGAATGCCCGATATAATGGAGAGGGGGATGTGTGTGGGTGTGTGCCTTCATGGGAGACCGACCTGAAGAAAAAGATTGCATCTGTGCGATGGATAATGCCGACTGGTAGTGTGTGTGCATGCATGCACGAGAGAAAGTTAGTGGTACAATTATAAAGAGAAGACGAATGTGCGGGTGTAAAAGACTAGGTGAGGTCATAATCAATGTAAAGTTGAATTCAAATATTTGAATAAGAGATCGTGATGTTTGAAACCCATGCATGCATGAATATAACAGAGATCTGCGCGGTGTGGTTTGGAAACGAGCATGTTGTAATGTATACACATTGAACAAGGTCAGACTGATTTGAATTTGAGATATCGATGGCAGACATCATTTGGCCACGTCGCATCCGTGCATGGACACACTATTCTAATTGGAGATGATGGGTGGCTTTCGCATCACATATCTATATCTATACCCCTATATATATATATTATATATTTCATATTTTTTATATTGTGTGCGGGTAACTTTAACTTTGAAAGATGGTCGTTGGATGAGGCGAATCCGATGGTCCAAAGATGGCAAATTTGAGCACTACTGGCCATTGGATATCATCTAGATTGCACCAGATTTCGCCACATGTATAATCTAGAAGACTCCATGGTTGAACTTAAGCATAATGCACAAATATGAAAACAAGGGCATTTCTTCTTTGTTCTAGAATCTTTCGTCGGAATTGCCCAAATGTTTTTCTACATGATTTGCCATTATTTGTTTGTACTTTATGTCTTACAATGCACAATTCCATGAATCTTAAAATAGATTAGCTTTCTTATAAAAACTAGATGATTTTGAATGAAATGAACTATAAGAATTAAACGAACATCTACATCATGCATATATGACTCAAAGCTTACATGCTATAATGTGGTATTTATTCATAATTTGGTTGCCAAATCTCATGCGTGCAATGCATGTGTACCTTACTCTAGTCTAAATGGTGTTTGTGTGTGTGTTGTGCGTGTTGAGGTGCAAATTGTCTTTTTTTGGGTACACGTTGAGCTTGTTCTCCCGAAATTTGAAGCCGCGCCTTGTTATGCCGAAAATTCAAGCTAGCGTCTCTGTCTATCGTGCTGCAAAACTCCCGCCTCTTCAACCCATGCCTTGTTAGCCTGAAATATTTGAGATATATCTTTGTCTTGTTGTGCTCCGACAACTCCCTCCATCTCAACCCGCACCTTGCTATTCTGAAATTACAACGCGCGCGAAAAATCCCACCTCCTGTGAAATCCTGACACGTGAAATGCCCGTGGTACCCCTGAAACGAAAGAACCACCTCAAATCGGTGGGGGTAGTTTCGTAACTTACCCCACATTTCGGACAAGCGCGTCCCTAAGCCATGGTTCCCCACTGCCATCCCATCTGCCCACCTATTTGTACACCGAGGCTGCGAAAACCCGCGACGAAGCCCCACACCCTGCTCCGTCCGCCACCCAGCCGGAGCCTCTTCCCTGACGATGTCGTCCACAGCAACACCTCGACGTCCCTCATCCATCATACCGGATGAGGATCTGTCGTTGATCTCGTCGTCCCACCGGTTCAACCAACCCGTCCTCCACCTCCAAGGATCCGTCCCGATGTTCCCCTCGTCTTTCACGCCACCTCCATTCCCACACCACCGTCTTCACCTGCACCATCGGAAGAGCATCATCATCACCGTTTCCGCGGATGAAGCTACGGCCTAATCGGCGCCACCAAAGAGGTTGTACACTAATTGCCACATTTTCTTCTTGATTCGATCTCACGGTGCTGCCGGCGCTCAGTCCCGAGCCAACACAGCGCGGCTCCATCCACGGCGGTGTCGCCGACCACTTCCTCCACGATGTTGCTCCCTCGGCGGCGACATCCACATCAGTAGGAGCTGTTGCTGCTTTAGCTCTCACTCGCACTGCTGCTCTGCTCTTGCTCTCGGTCCCCTGCCTGGTCTGCTCTTGCTCGCGCTGCTACTCTCGCTCTTGCTCTTGCTTGTGATGCTGCTCCGATTTAGCTACACTTCAGTCGACTGAAT
>NC_057798.1:633608533-633631722 GCF_018294505.1 Triticum aestivum
GGGTGGGGGTGGTGGTCGCCGGCGCTGGTGGGGCGGTGGCATGGGGATCGCCGGAGAAAAAGCTCGGCACGATGGAGGCCTAGTGGGATGGCCGGGGCGGTGGCAGACCGGTCGTGGGGAGTGTTTTCAGGGAGGGCGGGGCGGCGCATTGCCGGCCGCGGGCGGCAGGGGGGCTGCTGTTTGGCCGGTGGTGGCTGGCGGCTCAGGGGGGTGGATGTTGAAGATGAACCGCAGGCCCTTGATTTCGTGTCCAACGGCTGCAAAATCGACTGACCAGAGATGAAAAAGTCAGTCGACCGACGTGTAGCCTCACCTTGCTAGTGAGTTCAGTTTCGACAGCAAAATTCAGTTTCGACAACAAAATTCAGTTTCGAGAGTTAAGTTCAGTTTCGACAGTTAAATTCAGTTTCGACAGTTAAGCTCAGAGATGAGCCGCTGATGTATTTTACATCTAGCACTTTGTGGTTATGTATTTTACGTCATGTATTGGAGATGCTATTAGAATTCCACTCAGGTTAAAGTTGTCTCTCTTGTCCTACTTCAGCCTCGACGTCGTACAACTCACCGGAGCTACTCCAACGACAAAACCCTCCATCATAGCGGAGCAGTACCTCGGGATCCATCTCCAGACGCCTAAGATCTTCTTCCCCTCCTCCGACAGCCAAGTCAGCCGGAGCATCCTCACCGGCCAACCCAATCACGCCGAGATCGACATGGCTTCGCTAAAGAGGTTGTGCACTTGTTGCATCTCTTTTTTACTCTACATGTTATATATATCGTCCACTGAGCACTCGTAGTAACAGGAAATACGATTATTTTATCCTACTATATGACAAGCAATGACGTACCAGGCAATTTAGCTATCCGTGATGGACTCTCTTGAACGCCATCATTATTTATCTCTGCGTGTTTGAGCTGTGCATTTGTCGATGGGCCTAGGAGTTGAGCTAGTATGGCAGTGGCCTGGGTCCCAAGTAATAGAAGAAGCACAAAAACATCTTTTAGTGTAGGATTTTCCTTGCTCAAGCTTGCCTACTAGAATCGCCAGTGCTTGAAAGGAAAAGTGAATGAAAAACATAGGAATTGGAAAGTTTCCGGTACTACTTTTCATGAATTTGGTGCAAAGGAATGGAGCAAAGGAAAACCGTAGGATTTGTTCCTTTAGTGTCTCCTTGAAAGAAAAACCGTAGGAATTCTAATTTCCACTTGTCCTCCTTTTCATATTCCTATTCATCAAGCACAAGACTAAGAGATAGTAGCATAATAGCATTATAATCATACATTTTCTTGTGGTTTGACTTAATCTCAGCATGCTTTTATGCATCCTGTGATCTTCCAATTGTTGTGAATCAAACATCCAGATTGGCAGAAATCCTGTGTTTTTAAATTTTCTGTTTTGCACGTGCATTCCTATCCTATTCTTATCTATTTCCTATCCCTGCATTGTTAGAATCCTCAAATTCAAACAAGCCCTTACTCAATTACTTCTGTTATAGATATGTGTTAAAGAAAACCATGTGTGGTTTGTCCTGCTCTTGCGGCGCTGTGTTCCACCCCAGCTCAGCTGCTCCAACAACGGAAGGGTTTACCACAGCAGGGATCCACTCTCCAGACTGTCTTTCGCCGCCTCAGATCTTCTTCCCCGCCGCCGGCAGCCAAGACAACTGCATTACCATCATCAACTGAGCAGATGACCTTGAGGACTACACGAGTCCGTAAGAGAGGTCGCACTCTTCCATGTCTGCTTACGTTATGCGTCGTTTAATATGATGACATCCTACATTATCGTCGTGTTCACCTATTAGATTCTGGGTCAGGTCCAAACTAATGCTGCAACTTGAGTTTTTAAATGGTTGTGGGGTACATATTGGGGCAGCAATCAGTACTATCGTTCTACTATCTGGTTAATCTCCGGTGTATACTATGATTTTCATGTTGGGTGCAAACAAACATTAAAGGAGCCATTATGTGTATTTTTTAACTAAAGCTATTATCTGCCTGTTATCATTGGTTTTGGGTCTATCCACAGTTTGCTACCATCACTCTGGATTTGTGCATGCACTCCTTACATAATCTCACTATGTTTCATTCCTATGCATGCCAGTTATTGTACACAATGGAACTGATCATGTAGAGCAAAAGAGATGAGCCTTGCGTGGCAATAAAATTTCATGCAGACGTTGTTCCATGGTGGGCGCAAAGGCAGCCCCCTCCACCCATTTCGGATCATAATCAAGAGGAAGATAACTGTTCTGAGGGGGATTCAGAAGGATAAGACCACTCCTATTTACCCCATGAGGTCTTCTCTCTAACTTGGCATGCTGATGTTGGTAATATCATGCATATGGTGCCTTGCATTGCTTATTGTATACATTAAAGATGTCATCTGCTTAGTTTAGACATGCTTTGTGTCAATGCCATCTGTTTAGTTTCTTTATCATAATGTGAATCATGCAATGCCATCTTGTTTGGCCAGGCATCATATATGTGAATTTTGCAATGCCACCCTAGTTAGCCAGTCATCTTATATGTGAATTATATCATGCCATCATTTTTTTATTACGTGTTAAATTTGTCAACAATTTTAGTACATTCAATTACTCTTCCTGTGCATCAGCCATTCGGCACGGTCATGGAAAAATCTGGAGTGGAAACAAGGTCTTCAGAGCAGACAATGCTATCTGACGAAGCACATGTCTTGCTGGTTATCGATAGCTCCTCAGAGGAGGATTCAGAGACAGATGACCAGTCATATCCCCCCCCCCTCGAGGTGCATGCTCTAACTTGGCAGGGTTATGTTCCTCATATCGTGCGTATGGTATCTTGCATTGCTATGTCATTTGCTTAGTTTAGACATGCTTTGTGTGAATGCCACCTGTTTAGTGTCTAATTACCATATATGTGAATTATGCAATGCCATCTTGTTGCAAGACATTATATATGTGAATTATGCAATGTTATCTTGTTGCAAGGCATTATGTATGTGAATTATGCAATGCCATGCTATTTAGGCAAGCGTCATATATGTGAATTATATCATGCCATCCTTTTTTTGTATTTCTCATTATTTTTGTCGACAATGTTTGTATATTCAACTGCTCTTCCTGTGCATCAGCCATTTGAATTGGTGATCGAGAAATCTGGAGTGCAAACAAGGTCTTCAGAGCAGACAATGCTACCTGCTGAAGCAGATATCTTGCTGGTTGCAGATAGCTCTTCAGAGGGGGATTCAGAGGCAGATGACCAGTCCAATTATCCCCCTAAGGTGTATGCTCAAACTTGGCAGGGTTATATTACTCATATCATGCATATGTTGTATTGCAATGCTTAGTTTTTACATCATATGTGAAACTATGTCCAGCTCACTTCCTATGTTGTATTGAATGCCATCTCTTAGTTGACACATCATATATGTGATTGCCCTCTTCTCACTTCCTTAGTATATAAATCATATATTTGAATTATGTCATGCAATGATGTTTACATAGACAACATGTATCTGAATTATGGCATGCCAAACCATTTTCTAAAGACATAATATAGTTATATCATCTCATCCTGTTTACATAGTCATCATATTTTAAATTATGTCATTCTAGCTGTGAATTATATCATGTCATCATGTTTCCATCGACGGCATGTTTGTGATTTATGGCATGCCAACCAGTTTAATAGACACATTGTATAGTTATATCATGTCATCCTGTTTACATAGTCATCATATTTGGAAGTATGTCATTCTATTCTGTTTAGTTAGGCATCATACATGTGAAATTGTGTCATGCTATCCTGTTTAATTAGCCATCATATATGTGAAACTATGTCCTGCTATTCTGTATGGTTAGACAGCATAAATGTGAATTATTTCATGCCTTGTTTTATTCCCTACTATCCATTGCACCTGTCTATCTTACAATGTCTGTACATTCAATTACTTTTCTTGTTTATCAGCCATTTCAATTGGAGGGAGTGATGGCAGTATCTGTGGGAGTAAAAACACGGTCTTCAGAAAAGATCGTGCTACCTATCGATGCAGATAGAACCACGGTTGTACTTTCCCAAGAACCAGCCCCACCACACATAACCCACACTCATGCAGATTGTACCCCTACCCAGTTGGACAGAGAACCAGCTACACCCCTTCTAACCCCAACCCCAGCAGATAGACACCCAGTTCCCGTTGACACATCACTGTCTCCACCACAGAGCACCCAAACACGAGCAGTTAGTAAGGCAACTGCAGTGCCCAAAGCACGAGGACCACCACTACGAACCCCAAGTCAACGCTTAAAGCAGAAGAATAATTGTTCTCAGGTCAGGTTTCGTAGCTATGGTTCATACTACTTTGCTCTTGCATCACTGTATTTACTCATACCAACTAATTTCAAATTTGAAGGATGCAATTGAAACTCCAATGGCGCAACAGGTATGTTTTAAACCTGTTTCTTCAACGTGTTTGGCTATTTGCTGTTGTAACTTGCTCTATGTTGATTTCAGTTTCAATTGAATAAACAGTTATGTTCTCATGCCATGCACATTACAAGTGTTGTTATTGTTGTGTAGTTTCCCACACTTATATTCTATCTATGCTACTTTGTCTTAAATAGATATGATTCGAACTGTATCTATCTTGATTTGGCAACATAAACTAGAATGATATAGACCATACAGTGACCATACTACATAGATATATGTTTGTTTCATGCTGTTATCCTGTCCACCTTACTATTGAACTGGTTTACCAAAATTAGTTTGATATACTATACATTGTAAACCTGTGATGTGTTTGTTTGTTTCTCTTTTAGAACGCGGATAAAATATTGGAGAAGAGTACCCCGTTATGCAATGGTAAAGGAAGTAATGCAGATAAGGTTCAAGATAGTGATACATCCCTATTGGTCTCCAAGAAAGCTGATAAAAAACTATATTGAAGACACTGAGACAACCTGAAAGTCCTGTCTTGATGTAGTGTTCAAGTTACTGGCTACTACTGCTGGCACCAGCTCTTCGAACTCGTTGCCTGAATCAGTTCGGCTTCTTGAGTCTCAACTTCAAGTTGAAAGACATCGATTAGATGTTATGCGACAGGAAGCCGAAGGACTGAGGAAGTCCCTGCAGAATTCAGATGCATACTTTCTGGTGCAACAACAAGTGCTGGAGGAATTAAGCGCCAAACAAGAGAAAGTTAATAAGCTTGCTAAGCATCTTGCGAGCATTATGGGTACCCAATATATTGTTTCTTGGGCTCTTCTGAAGTGGTTCCAGTTTTGGACTTGTTTTCCTGCGGCGTTTATATGCTGCTGCCACTACAAAAAAAAGACACATCCGTGACATTTTGGGCCGAACGAATTTTTTTTCTGTCATACATATGAAACTTCTATGACGATAATTGTGACAAAACCCGGTATCATCATAGATGTGGTGGGCTCCTACTTCTATGACAAAAAATCATGACAGAAAATGGGCTTTTCGTCCTGGGCGGGCCGGAGATGCAGCTGCATGACATTCTTTGGGCCGTCTATGATGGAAAAAATCGTGGTAGAAGCGAGGGGGAGGAAAATTTCGGGGAGTTGCCGGTTACGGTGGGAGGTCGGGGGCAGAGCGATGTGCGTTTCTCTCGTACATGTACGCGCGTGTGTGCGAGGTGTTGGCTCTAACTGAACCCGAGCGAGGCGTTGGGCTCTCTAAACCCGAGCGATTGCACTGCAGGCTACGCGTTACTGAACCCGAGCGATCGATCGATGCCTGTTAACTGAACCCAATCGAGCGATTCCTTCGCTACTGCTGCTAACTGAAGCCGATCGATTGGATGAACAGTGAGCGTTGCAGGGGGGTTTGGATGAACAGTGAGCGGTGGCGTTGCCTCTGGATGAACATGACCCCGTGGTGTGGAGGGATGGATGAATAGTAGACGGTGGAGGGGTGGCCGCGGAGGGGTGGTTGAACATGACCTCGTGGTGTGGAGGGATGGATGAAGAGTAGACGGTGGAGGGGTGCCCGTGGAGGGGTGGTTGAACAGTAGCCAGTGGAGTAGCGCACGGTGGAGGCTAGATGAACAGGAGCCCGTGGAGGCTGGAGGAGGTCGACGGTAGCCCGTGGAGGCTGGAGTAGGTCGACGGTGGAGATGAACAGTATCCCGTGGAGTCCCGTTTTGCGGTACGCCACACCCCTCCCGATGAACAGGACCCCCGTTTCGACCGTAGCTCTCCAACACAAGTCCGTTTCGTCCGTTTTGCGGTATGCCACACCCCTCCCGATCAACAGGACCCCCGTTTCAACCGCAGGAGGTCTGTTTCCTCCATTTTGCGGGACGCCACACACCTCCTGATCAACAGGACCCCCGTTTCGACCGTAGGAGGTCCGTTTCCTCTGTTTTGCAGTACGCCACACCCCTCCCGATCAACAGGACCCCCGTTCCGAACGTAGGAGGTCCGTTTCCTCCGTTGTGCGGTACGCCAGGCCTCATTTCCATCACCTGTTCCGTCCAAGCCCTCCCGATGAACACAACCACGCATTCCATTCCGACCCAGCCGGTTGGCTCCCACGCGTTCCGTTGCCTCCCGATGAACACGACACATTCCGTTGCCTCCCCATGAACACGACGCGTTCCGTTGCCTCCCGATGAACACGACGCATTCCGTTGCCTCCCCATGCAAATTTACTTAAGACGACAGGGTAATACCGCATATAGGTAGGTATGGTGGACTCATCTGGAATGACTTTGGGTTCAAGGTTTTTGATGTACAAGCAGAATTCCCACTTAGTACAGGCGAAGGCTAGCAATTTAGATTGAGAAGCGGCCAGCTAGAGAGCAACAACGATCATAACCATGCATTATGCATAAGTAACATTGGACACTAGCATGAGTAGGATATGAACACCATGAACATAAATATCATAGAGGCTATATTGCTTTTGATTCAACTACATGCATGAACATGTGCCAAGTCAAGCCACTCGAACATTCAGAGGAGGATACCATCACTACAAAAAAAGACACATTTGTGACATTTTGGGCCGAACAAATTTTTTTCTGTCATACATATGACACTTCTATGACGATAATTGTGACAAAACCCGGTATCATCATAGATGTGGTGGGCTCCGACTTCTATGACAAAAAATCATGATGGAAAATGGGCTTTTCGTCCTGGGCGGGCCGGAGACGCAGCTGCATGACATTCTTTGGGCCATCCATGACGGAAAAAACCGTGGTAGAAGCGAGGGCGAGGAAAATTTCGGGGAGTTCCCGGTTACGGTGGGAGGTCGGGGGCCAAGCGATGCGCGTTTCTCTCGTACATGTACTCGTGTGTGTGCGAGGCGTTGGCTCTAACTGAACCCGAGCGAGGCGTTGGGCTCTAACTGAACTCGAGCGATTGCACTGTAGGCTACGTGCTACTGAACAGTAGCCGGTGGAGGGGTGCCCGTGGGGGGTGGTTGAACAGTAGCTGGTGGAGTAGCGCGATGTGGAGGCTGGATGAACAGGAGCCCGTGGAGGCTAGAGGAGGTCGATGGTAGCCCGTGGAGGTTGGAGGAGGTCGACGGTGGAGATGAATAGTATCCCGTGGAGTCCCGTTTTGCGGTACGCCACACCCCTCCTGATGAACAGGACCCCCGTTTCAACCGTAGCGCTCCAACACAAGTCCGTTCTGTCCGTTTTGCGGTACGCCACACCCCTCCCGATCAACAGGACCCCCATTTCGACCGTAGGAGGTCCGTTTCGTCTATTTTGCGGTACGCCACACCCCTCCCGATCAACAGGACCCCCGTTTCGACCGTAGGAGGTCCATTTCCTCCGTTTTGCGGTATGCTAGACCCCTCCCGATCAACAGGACCCCTGTTTCGAACATGGCCGGTTGAACACAAGGCCGTTTCCTTCGTTCTGCGGTACGCCAGGCCTCGTTTCCATCGCCTGTTCTGTCCAAGCCCTCCCGATGAACACGACAACGCATTCCGTTCCGACCCAGCCGGTTGGCTCCCCATGAACACGATGATGACACTATTTCTCTGTTCCGACCCAGCCATGTACACGAGCCCTGGCCGTATGTATGCGCGAGTAGGCGTTCGAGACCCTGCGCGTATGTATGTACGTGGTCGTATTTTCTTTCTTGCACCCTGGCCGCTGTACGTACATGTACATGCTACGTGCGCGCCTCTACTACAACACGTGCGCGCCTCTATATCGACCAGTATATATGTATGTACACGTTCGCGACCAGAATGACAGCACTACATATGCTTCGACCAGGTGGGTCCCGACTGTCAAGCACTTCCTTGTGTGCGAAGATGTAACTGGTGGGTCCCAGCAGTGAGGGGGAACATCGTTTTTTTGCCCGGACGCACTTCCTTGTGTGCGAAGATGTAGCTGGTGGGTCCCAGTAGTCATGGGGGCGAATCGTTTTTTTGACCGGACGCACTTCCTTGCGCGCGAAGATGTAGCTGGTGGGTCCCAGTAGTCAGGGGGGCGAATCGCTTTTTTGCCCGGACGCACTTCCTTGCGTGCGAAGATGTAGCTGGTGGGTCCCAGCAGTTAGGGGGAAATGTTTTTTTCGTGAAATACGGTGGCCCGTCCGGTGGGTCCCCGCTGTCAGGTGGAGGAATCATTATTTTGCGCGTAATAAGGAGGCACTTCCTTGCTACGGCCGTGGACCAGCTGTCAGCCTCTCCATGTTCAGTCCATGTCCGATGGAAGTCGTTCCTTGACCATGTTGACCATGCAGCGCCGAGAACACCACGGTGGTGGACGACGGCGAGGCCTAGGAAGGGGACGACTCGGAGCCGGGGAACGCGCAACAGTGGATGCCCACGCGAAAAGGAGTACGAGGGTTCACTGGTTTGGCTGTAGTGTGAGGCTGCTGTCGCCGCAGAATAACAGGGGGTGTGGGTGAGTAGAGGGATTGCCTGGCCAGCGGTGGGAGTAGTAGGGGGCGGTGAGGCCTCCGCGGCATCACAGCCGGCCACGGGAGGCAGGAGCACGCGGCACGACCGGCGCTGGTTTGGGCGGCTGGAGCAAGAAGACCAGAGGTTGAAGAAGCACTACGACCGTTGGATGAACATCGTACAGTAACAGGAGCTAGAATCATTCATATTGACTAAGTTTACAAAGCCCTCCATCCCCGTCAACTTGGTAGGCCCACAAGTCAGCCTCCCAGTATGCTGGGTTCCACCTGGCAGGGGGAGTATTCATTTTTTTGTGCGTAATAAGGAGGCACTTCCTTGCGTGCGAAGATAGCTGGTGGGTCCGACAAGTCAGCGAGGGGCACTTTTTTTCACGAAATACGGAGGCCCTTCCGGTGGGTCCTAGATGTCAGGTGGAGGAATCATTATTTTGCACGTAATAAGGAGGCATTTCCTTGTGTGCGGCCGTGGACCCAGCTGTCATCCTCTCCACGCACAGTCTACTTCTGATGGTGTCGTTCGTTGACCACGTTGACCACGCCGTGCCGAGCGCATCCAAGGTGGTGGACAACGGCGAGGCCCCGGACAGCAACGAGCCGGAGATGGGAAGACGCGAGAGTAGAGTCGCAGACGGAGAGGTGTACGAGGGTTAACTTGTTCTAGTGCGGTGTGGTTCAGCAATCAGTGGAGAATAACAGGAAGTGTGGAGGGGTGGAGGGATGGCCTAGCCAACGGTGGAGTAGCGCTTCATAGCGAAGCGTGCTAAGCAGAGCTGCTAGCAGCAGGAGGCGGGAGGAGGTCCTGGTGGCGCTGGAGGAAGAAGACGAGAGATTGAAGATGGATGTCAGTCGTTGGATGTAAATCCAATGGTGTCAGGACCCCGACTCAATGTCACATCGATCTAGCCTGTAACACCTCATATCACTTTGCGGCCTCACGCACGGTATCCCCACGGGTGTCGCCTTACCTTTGCCTGGGACCGTTTGCGCCTTTTGGCTCACGTATATGATAGTGTCGCTAGCATCCATATGATAAGGAGCCCGGGCTGACATGACTAGTCGTAAACCCAAAGTGGCACAGACTTACAGGGACAGGCATCCATGACCCAGCTTCGAACGTGTCGGTCATCAGCAAGTGGGTCCGGGCTGTAGCACTGGGCTAGCAGGACTCCGGTAAACCGGGCTGTAGCGGGCTAACAGGACTCCGGTACTCAATGCGTGACATTTCCCCGAAGGGACAGACACCGGAACGAAGAAGGACACATGCCGGCCAGCCTAAGTGTTCCAGAGCAGTAGCAAGCTACCATGGCTCAGCGGTAACACTAGGAGACATTTCCCGGTAAGAGAGGCTACTAAAGATAAACAACTAGATAGTCAGATCCCACACATACCAAGCATTTCAATAACATACACACAATATGCTCGATATGTGCAAATACAACATGGCATCACAACATGACTCTACGACACAAGTACTTTATTTAAGGCTCAGAGAGCCATACATAACATACACATAGGTACGGGTCACACGACCCAGCATTCAAGTCATACAGTCATACAAACCAGCAGCGGAAGTAGCTTGTCTGAGTACAGACACCTAGTAAAATAAAAAGAGGCTTGGGAAGCCTAGCTATACTACGTGGTCCTTCACAAGCTCAGGATCACCACCTGGGCCTTAGCCTACTCATTGATGTCAACGTCTACGAAGAACCCATCAGAAGGGGTTGCAGCGTCTTCTGTAAAAATGTAGATTATAGCAACATGAGTACAAAGGTACTCAGCAAGACTTACATCAGATCCTACATACATGCTCATTATCAAGAAGGGTTGGTGGAGTTGTTGCAGCAAGCCAACTTTGACTCTTGGCTAGGCTATCCTAAGAGACTCCAACTTGAAATGGTTTTGCGCACACGAGTCCACTACTCACCACTTCAATACACTACCGAGGATCCACCTCCGTCTTCCTACGGAAGAGCCATCCTCGGCACTCACACTTATCTTGAGGCTTTTAGTAGTTTCCATTTACTTGTCTATGAACTGTATAGGCAACCAAGTAGTCCTTTACCGCGGACGCGGCTATTCGAATAGATCATGTTAACCCTGCAGGGGTGTACTTCTTCATACATGTTTCCACCACTTAGCGTCTACACACGACATGTGCTCGGCAGACTTCAAGCGAAAGCCGACGTGGGTGTAGACCACGACCTACCTAAACACCTAAGTCTCCAATCCAGGTTTATCGCCTATCCAGGTTCCATCCGCAGGGAGTCCGGCCGAGGTTTCCCATACGGCCCCGAATGATGTGTACAGGGTTCCGTGACACCTAACGGGTGCCTGGTATTCCCGGCCACGTACCTACCGCATCACAGCCCACCCCTACGGTCAGCGCTGTCCACGGCCTCCAGTAGGCTACAAACACCAGAAACTACTTGCAACTCCTGGACAGAGAACTAGGGTGAATAAGAAGTCGAGCGGGGTCATATTTCAGGGCCCAATGCATGGTAGTAGCTGTATCTTAAATCACACATACAGATCTCAGTGCTTAAGGTCGGCTTCAATGAAACAACCCACCATGTACTCCTACATGGCCTCTCATCGATACCTTTACCAAATCGTGTTCACCACACCACTCTCATTACTGACATAATCATTTCACTCTAGCCCATCACCCAGATGAACCAGACCTGACACGACTCTAAGCATAGCAGGCATAGCAAGGTAGGAACAACACATACATGTGGCTCAATCAACTCCTACACATGCTAGTGGGTTTCATCTAGTTACTGTGGCAATGACAGGTCATGCAGAGGAAGTGGGTTCAACTACCGTAGCACACAGCAGTTTGAAACGCGTTGTCTTAATGCAGTAAAAGAGAGCAGGAGCGAGAACATGGGATTGTATCGATATGATCAAATGGTTGGTTGCTTGCCTGATGGTTCGATGCACTGATACGGTTCTTCATTAGGGTAATCACGGTACTCCTCGGAGGCAGAACCTGCCACAAAGAACATCGATACACAACCATCACCAAACAATGTGCAACAATATGATGCATGCATGAAACATGGCAATATGAGTGTGTTGGGCTAATGCAACTAAGACCAGAAGGGTTTGAACCAATTTGAACCAAAGATTCAAATTTGAAACTCATACATGGCCCTTTAAAGTGTTTTACCTTGTTCTACATTAAACATCAAGTTAACTTGTTTAATCATTCATGAAAATAGTACAGGTGGATAGATTGGATTTTTCTGATCATTTTTCATATATAATTTGTCTGATTTAGAGTTACAGATTAAAAGTTATGAATTTTTGAAGTTTAAATTATATTCTGGAATTTTCCTATATTAGATTAAATCCAGAAAATCAATTACTGCGTCAGCCTGACGTCAGGGTGACATCAGCAGGTCAACGGGACACGGTCCGGGTCAAACCTGATAGTGGGTCCCGCGTGTCAGTGTGATTAGATTAGTTAAAGTTTAATTAAAACTAAACCTGTTTAATTAACAGGGCTGGGCCCCACCTGTCATTGACTCAGGGGAGTCAACCAGGGCCCACCCGTGGTCAAACCCGGGTCGGCTGCACCGGCGTTTAGCCGCCGGCGAGCCCGACGCGGCGGCGGAAGTGGTTTTTGCCGTTCCGGCAACCAAACGAGCCGCGGAGGCCACCGGAGAGGAGCTGAGGTCGAGCCGCAGCTCTTGGTGGAGTCCGTTGGGGTTGGGGTGGCCGGAGTTGGCGCCGGCGACGACTTTGGCGGCCACCGGAGTTCGGCCGATGTCGAACTTGACGCAAGAGGGGTCGGTGAGGTGCGGGGAGTAGCTAGTTAGGTGCTACGTGACGCGGTGAGCATGATGGACACCGTGGAGTGGCCGGAGGATGACCGGGAGCACGTCGGCGACGAGCTCCATGGTGGTGGGTGCGGTTGAGCTCCGGGAGGTCTCTACACAGCTCGGGAACGAGAGAGGGAGGGTAGGAGGGGTAGCTAGGCTCACAGCGCACCCGTAGAGGCCACCGGCGGGGTCGGGGACGAGCTGAGGCGGCGATGGTGTTGAAGGGGATCTCCGGCGACGGCGGTTCGGGCGAGGTCGTTGCGGTGGACTCGGGCGTTGCGAGCACTCGGGGCTCGGCTTGCTCGATGGAGTGGACAGCGGCGGAGCTCCTGGACACGACGAGAGGACGCACGAGCGGCGGGGAGCGCGGCTACGACGTAGGCACAGCGGCGGTAGCGTCGGCCATGGCTGGGGGGCGCGAGGGGGAGTAGCTGGAGAGGAGAGGGGGTTTCTGGGAGGTTCGGGGAAGAGAGGGGGAGCGATCCACGACGTCACCGGGCGAGGGGAGCGGCGAGGCGGCGAGCAGGTGCGTGGCGCGCGCTGCGGTCGCCGTCGGGCACCTGCCTGCCTGCCTGGCCGGCAAGCAGCTCGCTGGAGCGGTGCTGGGCTGGGCCGGCAGGTGGGCCGGGTGCTGGGCGCCAGGTAAGTTTTTCTATTTTTTCCTGTTTTCTGTTTTTTAATACTTCTGCAACTTTGTTGATTTATTAAAAATACTTAGGCAACTCCTAAAATCACCAAACTACTCCTGGTCCATAGTTGGCTATTTCCAACATGAAACATTTTAGTTTGGAGATATTTGAGCATTTAAATATTTTATATAATTTTAAATGCCCAAATTCAAATATTTATGATTTAATTCAAAAAACCCTGAGATGGCCTAGGAAAATGTGCATCACTTCTGGCAGAGGTTCTGAACCAAGACAAAAATGATGGGCATTTTAGCAGGGCATTTCAGGTTCATTGAAAAAGTTTTTAGTAACCCTAGTTGGTTTCAGAGGGGGCTGGGGGTTCTGTCATCCCCATTTCAGGTTTCTGATGAAAGAATAAACATGATGCAACACTCTAATGCATGAACTAGCTAGGGTGTGACAACTCACCCCCACTCAAAAGAATCTCGTCCCGAGATTTGGGTTCCTCCGGAAAGAGGGCGGGATACTCGAGTCGGAGACAATCCTTCCTTTCCCAAGTTGCTTCATCCTCAGAATGGTGCGACCATTGAACTTTGAGAAACTTGATATTATGACGTCGAGTGGTACGCTCGGCCTGATCGAGGATACGAATGGGGTACTCTCGATACGTGAGATTATCTTGGAGATCAAGCGTTTCGTGGTCCACTCCACGGATAGGATCCGAGAAGCAACGCCTGAGTTGAGAAACGTGGAAGACATCGTGGACTCTGGAGAGATGCGGAGGTAGTTCCAACTGGTAGGCAACTTCCCCTTGTTTAGCGAGAATACGAAAAGGTCCAATGTAACGGGGAGCCAATTTGCCTTTGATACCGAAACGATGGGTTCCCTTCAGAGGAGTAACCCGAAGGTAAGCCTTCTCGTCAACCTCGAAAGTCATAGCCTTATGTTTTCGGTCATATTGACTCTTTTGACGAGATTGGGCTGTTTTCAACTTTTCACGAACGATGCGAACTTGCTCTTCTGCTTCCTGAATCATATCCGGGCCAAAGAATTGTCTTTCCCCGGTTTCTGACCAGTTAAGGGGTGTTCGACACCGTCGTCCATAGAGAACTTCAAAAGGGGCTTTACCCAAGCTAGATTGATAGCTGTTGTTGTAAGCAAATTTGGCAAATGGAAGGCATTTCTCCCACTCCATTCCGAATGAGATAACAGAGGCTCGAAGCATGTCTTCTAGGATCTGATTGACGCATTCTACTTGACCACTCGATTGAGGGTGAAAGGCGGTGCTAAAGGAAAGGCGGGTTCCCATAGCATTTTGGAAACTTTCCCAAAATCGAGAGGTGAAAAGACTTCCTCGATCCGAGTTAATTTCCAGAGGAACACCATGGAGAGACACTATTCGGGAGATGTATAAATCCGCCAATTGACTAGCAGTTATACTCTCGCGAACAGGTAAGAAATGGGCTACTTTGGAGAGACGATCGACAACGACGAAGATAGCATTATTCCCTCTCTTGGTCCTGGGAAAACCGGTAATGAAATCCATACCAATTTTATCCCATTTCCATTCAGGAATAGCTAAGGGTTGAAGGGTGCCAGCAGGCCGTTGATGCTCTGCTTTTACACGATGGCAGACGTCGCAATTAGCAATATACTGAGCAATTTCTCTCTTCATCCTAGTCCACCAGAACCTCTGGCGTAGGTCCTGATACATCTTAGTACTACCGGGATGAATGGTGAGAGGAGATTCATGAGCCTCCTTAAGGATCAACTGCCGTAGATGCTGGTTCTTGGGAACCACTAAATGGTTCTCAAAGTACACAACACCATGATCATTTGTGGAGAAATAACTAGCACCTCCGCTAGCAATGTTCTCCTTGATTTTAGATATTCCCTTATCTCGCTTTTGGGCAGCGATAATTTGATCTGTAAGAGTAGGTTTCGCCACCAAGGTGGAAAGAAATCCTTGAGGAACAATGTGAAGGTTAAGTTTTCGAAATTCCTCATGGAGAAGCGGTTGACTTTGTTGTAACATCAGGTTGTTACAATAAGATTTACGACTTAGCGCATCAGCCATGACGTTGGCTTTCCCTAGGGTGTAAGTTATTCCTAAGTCGAAATCTGTGATCAACTCGACCCAACGTCTTTGCCTGAGATTCAAATCCGGTTGGGTGAAGATGTACTTTAGACTTTGGTGATCAGTGAATATCTCGCAACGATTACCGAGAAGGTAATGTCGCCAGGTTTTAAGTGCATAGACTACAGCTGCAAGCTCTAGATCATGAGTAGGATAATTCTCCTCATGTGGGTGCAATTGCCGTGAAGCGTAAGCAATTACGTGTCGATCTTGCATGAGAATACAGCCTAGTCCTTGTCGCGAGGCGTCGTAGTAGATAGCAAAGTCCTTAGAGAAGTCTGGCGGTACCAGTACGGGAGCAGAAGTCAGGCGTCTTTTCAGTTCCTGAAAGCTGTGCTCACATTGTGGAGTCCATTCGAACTTTTTATCTTTCTTGAGGAGTTCGGTTAGAGGTTTAGCAACTTTGGAGAAGTTCTCGACAAAGCGACGACAATAGCTCGCTAAGCCCAGAAAACTCCGAACTTGCTTGACCGATTCAGGTGGAGTCCAATTAAGGACGGCTTGAACTCGCTCAGGGTTAACAGCAATACCTTTACCAAATATTACATGACCCAGATAGGTCACTTCTGACAACCAAAATTCACATTTAGAGAATTTGGCATAAAGGCGATGCTCTCGAAGTTTCTTCAACACTAGCCTTAGATGTTCGGCATGTTCTTCCTCGCTCTTGGAGTAGATGAGTATATCATCGAGGTAAACCACGACGAATTTATCCAAATACTCCATGAAGATTGAGTTCATCAGCCGAGAAAAAGTAGCTGGAGCGTTGGTTAAACCGAAGGACATGACGGTGTACTCGTATTGACCATAACGAGTGATAAAGGCCGTTTTAGGAATGTCCACGTTCCTGATTTTGATTTGATGGTAGCCCAACCTCAAATCCATTTTGGAGAAGACTGAGGATCCAGCGAGCTGATCATACAGGTCGTTGATCCTGGGGAGCGGATATTTGTTCTTGATTGTGACCAAATTGACAGGTCGATAATCTACAACCATCCGGTCCGTACCATCCTTCTTCTTGACGAAGAGGACGGGGCAAGCCCACGGAGATGAACTAGGTCGGATGAAACCCTTTTTCAAGGACTCATTGAGTTGTTTCTTAAGCTCGGCTAGTTCTAGTGGTGCCATCTTATAAGGTCTTCTAGCAATCGGGACGGTTCCTGGAATAAGGTCTATTACGAACTCAACATCCCTGTCAGGTGGAACACCTGGCAATTCCTCTGAGAAGACATCCGGGAAGTCACGGACTACCAGAACGTCCTCAAGGTCTGGCAAAGGGCTGGCGTTAAGAGAATATAACTGTCGATTGGCTATTCGGATTAAGACATTGACTATCTTTCCCGAGGGATGGGTGAGTTGAACAGTCCTAGAGAAGCAGTCAATTTTGGCATGATGAGCTGACATCCAGTCCATACCCAAAATGATATTAATATCTGAAGATTTGAGAGCTATCAAAGATGCAAGGAAAACAAGTCTGTCGACTTGGATTTCATTTCCATAACTTACCCTGGAGGTTTGCCATCTAGAACCGGGAGTAGAAATTTCCATAGTGGATGGCATGTCACAGAATGCGGTGTTATGCAAACGAGCATAGTTCTCGGATATAAATGAATGAGAGGCTCCTGTATCGAAAAGAACAGATGCCGGGTGGCAATTAACAAGGAGCGTACCGAGAACGACGTTGGGATCCTCTTGAGCTTCTTCGGCAGAGATACAGTTGACATGGCCACGTGTAGCGGTGGCCGGCTTGGCGTGGAACACTTTACCTGTCGGCTTGCCACGACCAACAGCTTTAGCAGGTTGGTTGGGGTTGGTCTGGGGGCACTCGCGCATATAGTGGCCAGATTCCCCACACTTGAAGCAAGTCACGGAGCTGGTACGTGGAGGAGCACTGTTGGTTGGACCACCATAGGGCTTGGCTGGTGCAGACTGTTGAACGGGGTGAGGTGCCTGGAAGGATGGCCTCGGTGTGAACCTGGGTGGCAGGGTAGTGTTGGGCACCCACACGCGGCGCTTCTGAGGACCAGCACCGGATGAGGAACCCACGTCACGGCCATGCTTGCGTGTTGCGTCATAATCAGTCTGACCAGTCTCAGCACTGATGGCCTTGTTAACAAGCTTCTGAAAAGATGTGCACTCATGCAGACGGAGGTCGCGGCGAAGCTCAAGACTAAGCCCCTTACGGAACCTTGCTTGCTTCTTGGCATCAGTAGAAACTTCCTCAGTGGCATATCATGCGAGGTTACCGAACTCCCTGCTGTAAGCATCCACAGAGAGTCGGCCCTGAGTGAAACTGCAAAATTCCTCACGTTTACGGTCCATGAGACCCTCCGGAATGTGATGTTCACGGAATGCCTCGCTGAATTCAGCCCAAGTAGTGACATGGCCCGCTGGGCGCATAGCTCCATAATTCTCCCACCAGAGACTGGCGGGGCCTTCAAGATGATATGCAGCAAAGGTGACCTTGTCAGCCTCGGCTACTAGCGCGGAGCGCAGTTTGTGAGAAATACTGCGAAGCCAGTCATCAGCGTCGAGAGGCTCGACGGAGTGGTGGAACGTGGGTGGATGTAACTTGATGAAATCACTGAGTGACACCACGTTAGTCCTCTGATGGTGTGCTGTGTTCTGTTCAATACGCTCCAACAAACGGTTGGTCTCCCGCTTGTTTCTTTCGGCTTCCATCATAACCTCGGCTAGGGAAGGAGGATGAGGCAGATTTGCATTCCTGACTTCACTGCCTTCGGCCTGCTCTTGAGGGGCAGGGTTATTGCGCGTGTTGACCATCCTAGATAAACAAGACAATGATTTAGTCAGAATGATAAGATTCCGACATAGGATACAGAATGTAAGGAATAACTCGGAATGCAAGATGATCATCCGTATGACATGGTAGATACAGAAACCGCTTCTTTATTCCATCGGCATACACACCATACAAGGTTTAGTACAAGACCAAACAAGGTACTATTACGGTGAAAAGAGGATTACATCTCATCGGAGGCATCCCAAGCTCCTATACATTATTTTTCTACACCTCCGGAAGGCGGTACAAACTAGGTCATATCCCACGAGTCACGTAGGACGATAGACGACACAGCTAGCACGAACTAGTGATACTACCACTAACTCAGACCGATCCGTAGTAGTCCTCATAGAAGTCACCTCCATAGCCTGGAAGCTCAACATGATCATCCGGGAACAGACGATCTCGCGGAGCTTGTGGACCATAGGGGCTAGGATGAGGTCTTGGACCAACAGACGGTGGCCTGCGGGGACCGCGAGGTGGGGTGATGCCTCCTACATCACGCCAACCCATCACGTCTGGCAGAGCAGATCTCACAGGATAGAGATCGCGCATATCCGAATATCCAGCTTGCACCGTCGGTGCAAACCGAGTCAATGTGGCCCAATGGTCAGCACGGGTATTGAAAAGCTCTAGCCTCAAGGCCCGATTTTCACGGTCCTTATCCTCGAGCATCTCAGCAGTGGTGCGAGTCTGTGAATCCTCCTGAGTGGGGTCAGCATAGATAGCCTGGAGATACCCTTGTGCTCCCGGAAGTGATCCTGGCATATACCGGAAATCAGAGTCCCGAAATAGGCCAGACCTGACTCGCATGATGGTGATCATAGAGTAGGCGGCGTCCTGCACAGCCATCTCAATAGTAACCCCGAGTCCATAGGAGCAGTGAAGGGGCTCGGTGGATCCAGGATAAGATGGAAATATCCTGACAGTGCAGAGATACTGGCTTTGATTAAAGTCTCGAAATTGCTCTTCGACCGTGTACTCGGGATACCAACGGTATCCAGCCTCAGTCATTACCCTGACCAACATGGCGGTATGGCCAGGTACATCTAGGCATCGAGTCAGGCGAACCACTTGATTGAGGTCGCGAGTGGCCATCTGAAAGCACAACCATAATGCAAAGGCATTAGAATTTCTAGCAAAATTTCGGCAGCATAACAGCTGTAAATGCTCAAGAAGGATTTTGAGACATTTGACAAAGGATTTCATACACACTCAACATCATCATATCAAAGTTCTGAGTCCATCCTAACAACATAATGTGGTAGTAGAACTGAACTAGGCTTGTATCCATCAAACCTATAAGGTACTACTGATTAATAACACGTGATCCTGATAGAGAGAATAGATCCTAATTCCTTAACCCCCGGTGGAAGAATAGACTGACTCAGATCAGAATGTCATAAGGTAAAGGAGTAAAAGAGCCTTACGTTCCAACCCACAAACAATTCCCCTACGTATAACTAAAGAATTTCTAGACTCAACATCGACCAGTTTGGCTTGGAGAACCTACAGGCAGTCCGGCTCTGATGCCAACGCTGTCAGGACCCCGACTCGATGTCACATCGATCTAGCCTGTAACACCTCATATCACTTTGCGGCCTCACGCACGGTATCCCCACGGGTGTCGGCTTACCTTTGCCCGGGACCGTTTGCGCCTTTTGGCTCACGTATATGATAGTGTCGCTAGCATCCATATGATAAGGAGCCCGGGCTGACATGACTAGTCGTAAACCCAAAGTGGCACAGACTTACAGGGACAGGCATCCATGACCCAGCTTCGAACGTGTCGGTCATCAGCAAGTGGGTCCGGGCTGTAGCACTGGGCTAGCAGGACTCCGGTAAACCGGGCTGTAGCGGGCTAACAGGACTCCGGTACTCAATGCGTGACATTTCCCCGAAGGGACAGACACCGGAACAAAGAAGGACACATGCCGGCCAGCCTAAGTGTTCCAGAGCAGTAGCAAGCTACCATGGCTCAGCGGTAACACTAGGAGACATTTCCCGGTAAGAGAGGCTACTAAAGATAAACAACTAGATAGTCAGATCCCACACATACCAAGCATTTCAATAACATACACACAGTATGCTCGATATGTGCAAATACAACATGGCATCACAACATGACTCTACGACACAAGTACTTTATTTAAGGCTCAGAGAGCCATACATAACATACACATAGGTACGGGTCACACGACCCAGCATTCAAGTCATACAGTCATACAAACCAGCAGCGGAAGTAGCTTGTCTGAGTACAGACACCTAGTAAAATAAAAAGAGGCTTGGGAAGCCTAGCTATACTACGTGGTCCTTCACAAGCTCAGGATCACCACCTGGGCCTTAGCCTACTCATTGATGTCAACGTCTACGAAGAACCCATCAGAAGGGGTTGCAGCGTCTTCTGTAAAAATGTAGATTATAGCAACATGAGTACAAAGGTACTCAGCAAGACTTACATCAGATCCTACATACATGCTCATTATCAAGAAGGGTTGGTGGAGTTGTTGCAGCAAGCCAGCTTTGACTCTTGGCTAGGCTATCCTACGAGACTCCAACTTGAAATGGTTTTGCGCACACGAGTCCACTACTCACCACTTCAATACACTACCGAGGATCCACCTCCGTCTTCCTACGGAAGAGCCATCCTCGGCACTCACACTTATCTTGAGGCTTTTAGTAGTTTCCATTTACTTGTCTATGAACTGTATAGGCAACCAAGTAGTCCTTTACCGCGGACGCGGCTATTCGAATAGATCATGTTAACCCTGCAGGGGTGTACTTCTTCATACATGTTTCCACCACTTAGTGTCTGCACACGACATGTGCTCGGCAGACTTCAAGCGAAAGCCGACGTGGGTGTAGACCACGACCTACCTAAACACCTAAGTCTCCAATCCAGGTTTATCGCCTATCCAGGTTCCATCCGCAGGGAGTCCGGCCGAGGTTTCCCATACGACCCCGAACAATGTGTATAGGGTTCCGTGACACCTAACGGGTGCCCGGTATTCCTGGCCACGTACCTACCGCATCACAGCCCACCCCTACGGTCAGCGCTGTCCACGGCCTCCAGTAGGCTACAAACACCAAAAACTACTTGCAACTCTTGGACAGAGAACTAGGGTGAATAAGAAGTCGAGCGGGGTCATATTTCAGGGCCCAATGCATGGTAGTAGCTGTATCTTAAATCACACATACAGATCTCAGTGCTTAAGGTCGGCTTCAATGAAACAACCCACCATGTACTCCTACATGGCCTCTCATCGATACCTTTACCAAATCGTGTTCACCACACCACTCTCATTACTGACATAATCATTTCACTCTAGCCCATCACCCAGATGAACCAGACCTGACACGACTCTAAGCATAGCAGGCATAGCAAGGTAGGAACAACACATACATGTGGCTCAATCAACTCCTACACATGCTAGTGGGTTTCATCTAGTTACTGTGGCAATGACAGGTCATGCAGAGGAAGTGGGTTCAACTACCGTAGCACACAGCAGTTTGAAACGCGTTGTCTTAATGCAGTAAAAGAGAGCAGGAGCGAGAACATGGGATTGTATCGATATGATCAAATGGTTGGTTGCTTGCCTGATGGTTCGATGCACTGATACGGTTCTTCGTTAGGGTAATCACGGTACTCCTCGGAGGCAGAACTTGCCGCAAAGAACACCGATACACAACCATCACCAAACAATGTGCAACAATATGATGCATGCATGAAACATGGCAATATGAGTGTGTTGGGCTAATGCAACTAAGACCAGAAGGGTTTGAACCAATTTGAACCAAAGATTCAAATTTCAAACTCATACATGGCCCTTTAAAGTGTTTTACCTTGTTCTGCATTAAACATCAAGTTAACTTGTTTAGTCATGCATGAAAATAGTACAGATGGATAGATTGGATTTTTCTGATCATTTTTCATATATAATTTGTCTGATTTGGAGTTACAGATTAAAAGTTATGAATTTTTGAAGTTTAAATTATATTCTGGAATTTTCCTATATTAGATTAAATCCAGAAAATCAATTACTGCGTCAGCCTGACGTCAGGGTGACATCAGCAGGTCAACGGGACACGGTCCGGGTCAAACCTGAAAGTGGGTCCCGCGTGTCAGTGTGATTAGATTAGTTAAAGTTTAACTAAAACTAAACCTGTTTAATTAACAGGGCTGGGCCCCACCTGTCATTGACTCAGGGGAGTTAACCAGGGCCCACCCATGGTCAAACCCGGGTCGGCTGCACCGGCGTTTAGCCGCCGGCGAGCCCGACGCGGCGGTGGAAGTGGTTTTTGCCGTTCCGGCAACCAAACGAGCCGCGAAGGCCACCGGAGAGGAGCTGAGGTCGAGCCGCAGCTCTTGGTGGAGTCCATTGGGGTCGGGGTGGCCGGAGTTGGCGCCGGCGATGACTTTGGCGGCCACCGGAGTTCGGTCGATGTCGAACTTGACGCAAGAGGGGTCGGTGAGGTGCGGGGAGTAGCTAGTTAGGTGCTACGTGACGCGGTGAGCATGATGGACACCGTGGAGTGGCCGGAGGATGACCGGGAGCACGTCGGTGACGAGCTCCACGGTGGTGGGTGCGGTTGAGCTCCGGGAGGTCGCTACACAGCTCGGGAACGAGAGAGGGAGGGTAGGAGGGGTAGCTAGGCTCACAGCGCACCCGTAGAGGCCACCGGCGGGGTCGGGGACGAGCTGAGGCGGCGACGGTGTTGAATGGGATCTCCGGCGACGGCGGTTCGGGCGAGGTTGTTGCGGTGGACTCGGGCGTTGCGAGCGCTCGGGGCTCGGCTTGCTCGATGGAGTGGACAGCGGCGGAGCTCCTGGACACGACGAGAGGACGCACGGGCGGCGGGGAGCGCGGCTACGACGTAGGCACGGCGGCGGTA